>NC_048299.1:266500131-266559130 GCF_013100865.1 Trachemys scripta elegans | reverse complement strand
TAATTAATTGGCCTCTCAGAGTTGGTAAGACAACTCCCACCTGTTTATGCTCTCTGTATGTGTGTATATATATCTCCTCATTATATGTTCCATTCTATATGCATCCGAAGAAGTGGGCTGTAGTCCACGAAAGCTTATGCTCTAATAAATTTGTTAGTCTCTAAGGTGCCACAAGTACTCCTGTTCTTCTTTTTGCGGATACAGACTAACACGGCTGTTACTCTGAAACTTGTCATAGGTACTATGGGGGTCCTGCCAAGTACCTAAGAGAGCAAATTTATTTTATGGCCAGAAGGGACCATTGTGATCATCTAGCCCAACCTTCTGCCTAACACAGGCCATAAAAGTCCTCCCAATGACTCCTGCATCGAGCCCAATAACTTGTGGTTGAGCTGAAGCATCACTTGGCGTGATGAGGAGCTTATCACGTCCATGATAAGGCACGGCGATAAATATTAGCATTTCATAACAGTGTCAGTGTATTGCATTGGTTGTCTTCATACGTGTTTGAAAAACACTTGGTAGTCTGGCCAATAGCATCAAGTGGAAGATAGCCATTGTGAAAGCCATATTAAACTATTATCCAAAGCAGTAGCAAAAGTCAGGCACCTTCTAGAGCTGGTTTCCAGCTAAAGATCAGGCAGGACTGAACGGGAAGCCTTGGAGGTCACTTTAAAGAGGTTATTTAGACAAAGACACTGACGGGTCAGAAGGGACAGGGCATTGCGTGCGGTCCTTGGTGTCAGCTCCACTCGCTCACGAGGAGTTTTATTTCACTTTACGGGAGTGCTGCACAGTTCCCCACACAAACTGGACCCAGCAAGGAAATAAGGAATTAAGTCATTCAGCCTCCTAGCTACCCTCTGCTCATCATCCCCTTTGCTTAACCACAAACAATTCCCTTCCACCACCCAAGCCACAGCCCCATCTCATGCCAAACAACCAACAGGCAGCTTTTGCTTCCACCAGAAATAGAATACACCAGCTGAGAGGCGGTCTGATCAGCAAGACGTTAAAAGTGCTGATGAGCCCAGGGTGAACCAGGACTCCCAGCACTGATAATATTGGAGCTGCTCCAGTATTAGCAACCATGGAACAATTTTACAAAACACACAAATAAGCCACACCCTCCGGGCCTGTCCATCAGCATAGAGAAAAGCAGAGATGCCAAACCCGTGAAAAAAAACGCAGAAATTGGGCTTGTTTTTGGCTTAATTGGCTTGTAGCTTGTTGCTTGTTGTAGCTAGTTGCTTTTTTTTCGATTGGCTCCTGACAAGCAGGGGCAAGGGGGTGTGTGTGTGAGAGTCAGGGGTGCACAGCGGGCTCACCACAGTCCCAGACTGCACGCTGGGGGATCCAGTCACATAGAGTGTTGGGGTTCTTACGGATTGGCTTGTTATGGCCTTGTTTTGAAATGGGATTCGCTTGACTTTTGGCTTATTGTGAAAGTCGGGGTGCTTATTTACCATGTGAAAGTTGGCAACTGTGGAGAAAAGGGGCACTGAAATGACTTTGTAAGGGGAGGGAGCTCCATTCAGCTCTGGTAAAATCTGAGCAGATGTTACCCTGATGTGCAGAAGTGATTTTTCACTCTCTATATGGTTTCTATTTAAAACAATTTCCCATCAAGCACTAGTCCTCTGTAAAGCCCAGGGGTCAGATTTTGATCGCTGTGTAAATGTAGAGTAGCTAACGCAATGATAGCGCCACTCTGGGTTAAGCCTGGTTTAACTAACAATCTGATCCCACAATCCTTTCTAGTCTCACACCAAAGCCATTTTTGCTTTAGCTCGGTCTTCAAAAAAGCACGTCACAATGGGGAAAGTGTTTTTCTCTGTCCCCCTTTACTGGAAAATGGCAAAGGTATTTTTGTTCAAACTGGAAAAAAAGTATTGCCCTTGCTTAGGGTGTCAGCCTGGAAATAAATATTCTTCTCAAAGGCGAATTTGTCACAGAGTTCTCAGTGTGGGAAAACAGAAGGTTGTGATGGAAATTGTTTGGCAAACTGTACTGTAATGCAAAGCATGTTCTGTAATATCCCCTACAGTAAATACAATGAAAGCTGCACCAAGTACTATCCCTAGCCAGCAGTAGCCAGTGGTAGAATGGAAAAACAACAACATTTACTTTAAATGTCACCATGAATTTCCCTAGGATAATTCAATCTTATTGTTTTGTAAAGCCGGAGTTTATTTATCCTTGGCACTTGCAGAAACACAGTATAGGTTTATGTTCTACAAAATGAAACAGAGCTGTCGATGGAAAGCCAGAGAGGCAAAGGCAGATGGTGGAAACAGATATTTCAATGGTACCTTGTCTGGATTTTTGTTTTTACTCCAGAGTCTGGGGATCCTTGTGAACGGCTTCTCTGCAATTGTGACAAAGCGGCTATTGAGTGTTTTGTCCATTCACACATTAACTCTTCCTTGAACGGCCTGGATGTCTCCTTCTGTCCAGGTCAGGTTACAGGTAATAATAAAGGGCCTGATCTACTGACCATTCAAGTCAATGGGAATCTTTCCATCGGCAGAAAGGGCACCAAATTGGATCCAAGGAGAATAGTGCTGCCGCTGGTGTCTCGGTTTCTTACGCTGCAGATGGCATCAATGTCTGTCCTGTTCTCTGTTTCATGAATCTTTTCCATTTACCATGACTCAGTGAATCCTAGTGGTAGGAGGGTGGGGATTAATTCAGGTGATTTGACTAGATGGCCAGATCTACAGAGCAAGTATGTGTGTGAATGGGGCCGGACTGACAGCCCTGAAGGCTGAAGTCCCCTCTTTGCTCACACTAAAGGTAATTCATGGGTGAGAGGGGATACAAGCTTCCTCGCTCTGCTCAGCTTATGGGACCCCTCCCTGGCATGGCAGAGTGTAGGGTAAGGTCAGTATGAGAGGGATATTCATCTCCATTTCCATTCATTGACCTCTAAGGCTGCCCAAAGGGCTGCTGAGCTGGGCTATAATTTTATTGCTATGGACACTTGTTTAGTGAGATCCCCCAAACTCGTTTCAAATAGGTCATCGGACAGATTATGAGATGGCGACGACTTTTGGACACTCTAGCCTTGGGCTGGGTTTGAACTAACGGGGGCAGCTTCTCAGCCTAGCTCAGTGGCCATGTTTCCAAAAGTGCTTAGCAGCCTGTGTGTTTGCTTGCAGGAGTCTCGGGGAAGCACCGGAAGCATTAGAGTGCCTAAAGGTTGCTACACTTAACTCATTTCCACAGCCTTCGTTTTGCAATCTGCAAAATACTTTACCAATAGAAACTACTTAAGGTTCTTGGTAGAGTTACTCCTCCTAGATCCCTGCAAAGCTGGCAAGTGCCATCCCTACTCGATAGACTGGGAAATGGAGGGTAAGTGACAGGCCCAAGAGCCAAGATGTGAGCATGGAAGAGGGAAATTCACCTCTATTGAGAGAGACCCAAAGCAAAAAGCTCAGGGTTTGAATATAAAAATCGTTGTTTCAACACAATTCCATTTCACTAACCCGTTCAAAAGGTTTTGTTTTACAACTGCACTGAAAGGGCATTATTGTCCTGCTGACCGCTCTGCTTAGTACTGAGGTTAAAGGTAGATTCTCTCGGAGGTCAGTGATCCACCCGACTAGTTTGGGATTCAAAGGTTCCCAGTTATATATCTTGGTGGAACAGAGCCCGCATAAATCAAGAAATCTTTTCATTTGATGGCCACCATGATGAGGCTCCACTCACCACGCTGGTGCCTCCTACTGGTTGTCTTAGGAATTAGCTCCGCAAGTTGGTACACCCACTCCTAGTGGGGCCTCAGCCGCCGGGACTTCTGCTCCCGGATACATGTCACTCCAAGGAAGGCAGTGTTCTGCTCATGACACAGCCTCCGGTCATGTCAAGATCTGTGCTTCCCCCCTTCCGGGGGCAAGTGCTGCAGTCCAACTGTCCCACCACTTCTCCAGTGATGACTGCAGCCAATTGTCTGGCCACTTCCCCAGTGGCCCCAGCACCCTCTTTGCCCTTGCCTCAGGGCCTCAGCATGCAAATCCCAGCAGCCAGCCAGGAGCTCTTCTCTAGCTCCCCCATCTCTGCTAGCAGCACTGCTCTGTCCAGGGAGCTAGCTTCTGTCTGTCTACTAGGCACTCAGTTCTCTCTCCTTTAGCTCCAGGGTGTAACTGCCCCTGCTCTGCCCTGCGGCTCTTCTTATATGGGCCTGCTGAGCCCTGATTGGCTGTTCCTCGCAGCTCCTCTCCTATTGGCTGCTTTCTGCTCAGCCTCCCTAGGGCCCTATTAACTCCTTGCATGCCAGTGGCCCCATCATAGTCACTCATTTGGTTACCTTCCTGTATAGCTTCACTGTGTGTTTCAGACTTTGAAAAAAATGCTTCCTAACAGTATATCAGCTATGATCTCTCTTCTTCTCAGAAACAACTAGCAAGAAAGGATTGACAACACTTCATATGGAGGGTATGTCCTGAGCTCTAGAATCCTTTGCCTTTAACGTATTCAATTTATATCAGCTTATCGATCACAAAAAAAAGCTAGTGCACACTTTAGCAGAGGGATTCTTTACAGAAAAGCAAAGTGCAACACCTCTGTAGCAAGATGCTAAAATACAACGGGGAAAGTTGTCAAATGTGCTTAAGGAGCCTAAGCCCGATTTTCAAAAGGTGACTCAGGCAGGTTCCTAAGTCACTTTTGTTAATGGGATTTAGACTTCTAAATCATTGAGTCACTGTCATAGGGTGACTGGCTCCTTTAAGAGGGAGTGGGGTCCAGTGCCCATGTGACTAGTTGTCTGCTGCCAAATGGGCTTCAGAGAAAGCACCTGGGCCTTATAAAGGGGTAAACGGCAGCGGAGAAAGAAGAGCTGTTGAAATGGTTTAGTACGGATGTAGCTGACAGCCCAATGCACACAGGCCCAAGTAAGGGCCCGTGAACCCCTGAACTCAAGAGGAGGGACTGACTCAGCAGAATTTAGGAAAGGCTGATAACTTTGCAGAGACAGACCAAGGAAGAGGGGCTATGCCCCATAGGAGTCTTGAGTGGAAGAGAGCAACTTTGGGTGTATTTCATATTAATAAACCAGTCCCCAAGAATGTTGCTTGTTATTAGACATAAAATCTCTGTGGATTATTCCGGGGAACCACTGCAGGAGAAATTGAGGAAGGCTAATGATGAGCCATACTTGGCCAGCAGGGGGCACTACAGGCAGACATGCCCTTTGAGAGGTGCTTTGAAAATGTTACCCACAATGCTCAGAATTTTAAGAGGTAGTTCTGTGCGTCCAACTATGGAAGAACATATTTATTAAAAAAAATATAGACTGGTTCAAATATCCAAATTCCCACGTGTGTGTGTGTGTGTGTGTGTATCTAATATACACATACAAACACCACTGTTTTAAAACAGGCTGCCTCCCACACGTTAAAGATAGCAATGATAAAAGGATCGGATTCATGCCATTTTACATGCACACTCTTCTAACTATAACATCTTAGGCCCTGATTCAGCAAGATACTTAAGCAAGTGCCTAATTTTAAGCATGCTCATGTGTTAAAGGTAATGATGTTCTTAAGTACCTTGTTGAATTGGAGCCTTAAAGAATAATGATCATGAAGGCGTTTCAGTAAATGTTTTCAACTGAAAGCTCTGTCGGGCAGGGCCTGGACTTTGTTCATGTTGTACAGCACTGACTACAGGGTAGTGTCACCACTGAACCAACAGTACAGCAATAATGAACTGAAATAAATCAGGTTCCACTTGCACCAGTATTGCTAATGACTGTAGTCATGATACACTCAGTTGATACCTCTTGAATTGCCCATGGACTGATTGTGTTTTGATGGCTAGTGCATTGCTTTGAAATGAGACCTCCTTTATTTTTGCAGAGCTTCTTAACCACCGGGGTGATAAACCACTGCTGACAACTACTTCCATGACAGAAGGTTTGTGCATTGACTCTGCAGAAGAAACATTTCCAACAAATTTCAGAACCAGTGAAATAAATAATCCAGGGAAAAGACTGAAATATGCTCTGAGTTAACCAAAAGGGCTAGTATAAAAGAACCTACCATTGGTCCTGTGAGCCAATACAAGACTAAGTCCCAGAGTATAGTGTTTTGGATTTGTAGGTGCCCTCTGCTGGGAGGACTCACTTTAATATTTATACACAATACAACACACAATGACAGTCTCCAGCCAGAATCCTTTCAATGCACTAGAATGTGCCACGTGTCATTCTGACGTCCAGGATCAAATCGTGAAGTCACTGCTTAGCTTTTACTTGAGGAAATTAGTCAATGACGTCAACGGGAGACTTGCCTTAATAAGGACGTCAGGCTTTGACTCATGGTGAAGTCATGCATTGTAGGGTGACTAGATGTGCCAGTTTTATAGGAACAGTCCCGATTTTTTGGGGGGTTTTTTTTAGCGGGGAGGGATAGCTCAGTGGTTTGAGCATTGGCCTGCTAAACCCAGGGTTGTGAGTTCAATCCTTGAGGGGGCCACTTAGGGATCTGGGGCAAAATCAGTACTTGGTCCTGCTAGTGAAGGCAGGGGACTGGACTCAATGACCTTTCAAGGTCCCTTCCAGTTCTAGGAGATGGGATATCTCCATTAATTATATTATTTTCTTATATAGGCTCCTATTAGCCCCACCCCCATCCCGATTTTTCACACTTGCTGTCTGGTCACCCTATTGCATTGGGATGGGGGAGGGGACAAAAAGGATTTCACTGTAAGAGGACTCCAACTGTAGACTGAGCCAGCAGAACTGCTCCTTGAACAGACCTTGCAAGGGAATGGGTCCGATCTACGTAAAGCACATTGTAAATCTGTGGTGTCGTGTGCAGGGTTTTACCTCTGCTCTCCATGCAGAGAACGTATGCTGGGCTATTGCGGGGGAAATCTAACACTCACCTTAGAGAAACGCAGAAGAGAAGCCAGATTAATGTATTTCTCCAAAGCCAAACTCGTCACTTGTGGGGAAGAGGGGAGGCTGCTGTTTCGAAGGATTTTCCCCATAGCAGGCCAGCCATGGGATTTCTTAGGAGGGACATGGGAATGCTTCGTCTGTTATTGCTTCAGGTATTAGCAAGAAGGGGAGCTGGGCCAAGCAGACAGGCTAGACAGCTTCTGCACTCCCAGGCCAAATACACTGTCACCAGCGTGCCTGATCACCGCTTGGCAGAGCCCAGGTGCCTTTTCTGAATCTAGGTCCCTGAACAGTGAGGTTGTTCTGAGCCAACACACCAAGCATGAGTCTGGAAGAGTAGAAAATCCCAAGATCGCCTGTGAATGTTAAGACAATACCGTGTGGTTTTTGTTTTTAAAGGAATTCCACCTGCAGCCAGCAATACCAGCTTGAAACCCCCCACTTCTGAGTGTAAGTGATAGTGTTACTTCATAGCTGTCCTACCCCTTGTCGTATGCCACATCTCTTACTTTATCGTTTGCAGCGTGCTTTTCTGATCGCACAACAACTCCAGTCTCGGTTTGTGTATTTACAGTTACTCCCAGAGAGCTCAGCAGTGCCCGGGGGAGAACGCCCAAAGCAGAATGTGAGTGGCAGTTTCTGTATTTGCACATCTGTAATGATCCTTTTCAAAAAACGTAACGATAATGAGGCATATGTAATTAGCACATCAGCACGAGACCAAAAATAGCTGCAGCAAATATAAACCTTTATTAGGAAATTCACAAAGTTGGAAACACTGCTTGTAACATAGCTAGTAAATGTATCTAGTAAAAGGAGGGTGGGATTCTGAAAAGCACTGAACATTGGACAACCTCTACTCCCATTGATATCTACTGGAGTTTTCCCATTGACCTTGTTGGAGCAGAGTTAAGCCAGTGCTGAGTGCTTGTCATTAGAGGGCATCTATGCTTTCTTACATCAAAACATCCCAGAAGCGAACGCTATCTACTATGGTATAAATATGCAGACACCATTTTTAGGGTCATTTATGATCTGCATTTCTAAATGCAGGCGAAAAAAATCACTTCTCAGGATGAATTTAGCATGCAAAGGTAGTGCTGCCTAATGGTTAGGAGAGGAGAATTGGGTTTCATTTCCAGCTCTGTAAATGACTTTCTGGTCAACCATAGACAAACACTTAAGAATCCAACCCATCTGTCCACTAATTATGGTGCACATCTTAAAACTTCCACAGGGACACTATTGAAATTTTGGGCCTTAACATCTTAGGTTTACTCATCTGTAAAATGGGTGTGCTATTATACTTCCACTTTAGAGTAGTGTTTGTGGGGCTTATTAGTAATGTAAAAAGCATTGCAAGCACCTGGTGACAGGTGTATTTTATAATGGGATCAAAACCATTTATCATTTTATCCACAAAACACATTTTCTTCTACTGCAAATAGAAGAGAGAGTACAAACCTCCAGTGGTGACATTTTCACTTTTCCCACCCTATCACAAGGCCTTGTGCAAAGACTGCGTTCACCATCTTTGCATTTCACCAAGGTCTGTACTTCCTTATAGTTTGTTTTCTGACAAACGACTCACATTTTCTGTCTTTAGTAGCTATTTCTGCTGAGCCCAGTGACTTGGTCCCGAGGACTCCCAAAGCAGGAGGCCAGGAGGTTTTAGTGGTGGTTGTATTTTACTGGCAAATCAGTCGCTGTAAGCTCCATGTGGTCATACGGCTGCATTAGCAGTAGTCAGCTGATCTTTGCAAAGCTGCCGACTCACTGCCCCTGCCCCGCAGCTAACGAGCAGTTCAGAGCTCTAGCTCAAGCCAAACCTGAAGTGGATTCTCAGACAAGTCGCTGTGTTACCAGCATGGCCTGATCTTGTAGCCAAGCTCTGAGCATGCCTAAGACTTGGCTTAGGTGCCTCACTCCAGGGAAGGGTTTAGGCCGAGGATCCTGAGTGGAGGGAAGATCCTATCTTTGACCCATCCGCCAGGTGCACCAGCTCAGCTGCATAGGTGCCTAAACCCCTCTCCCGGGCATTTCATCCTGGCTACCTTAGATTGCTCCCTGCTCAGGTTACTGACTCCTGAGGCTCCTTCTCTTAGGCCATAACTTGCCCATGCATTGTATGGGGCGCCTGGGCACCTAACTCGGGGCTGAAGACTTCATTAGCAGGCAGGTCGCCTGGGGTTTAGGCATCACAGCCCTGAGCAGAGCAAATGACTAAATCCCTTTGAGGACCATTGCCTTAGCATCTCTGTGCCTCAGTTCTTCATCTGGACAACGAGGTAATGCCGACGGTTGGTTGTTTTTTGAGAATCTCAGATCAAAGCCACTAAACAAGTACGGTTTGTTTGGTTCACTACCCTAATGCTTCTGCTTTCCGGTCTAGTTATCGCAAGAGATCATGAAGGCATGTCTGCTTCCTTCATGGATCCCACACTAACAGGTAAGGGAATCTTAGAGCTTGACTATATGGTGTCACAGTGCGGACATGGGTGAGAATAAACCTGCAGATGTGTGACAATAGCATGGCACTTGGTAACACAATGGCATTTGAAGTGATTACTATAGTAATATTATGGCGCACCTGCTTTGAATTTTTTTTTTTAAATCATCTTTCCGGGGAGAAAACAAGTTTTTTAAAGAGATAGCCAAGTTAAAATTTTCATTTAAACTACAAGTGTTAAAATTGAATTGGACATTTCACCATTTTTATGCTGTTTAGTTTTTACCTTTCACTGAACTTGAGCAATGAAGCTAGACTCGGCATTACCACTTTCTGGCACTGTCTAGCAGCACAGTGCAATGTCAGGATTGCAGCCTCTGCTCGACAATCTTTCCATCAAGGCAAAGAACCATTTTCAGTGAACGTTGTTTAAATTTCATAAATTATTTCTAGCTGCAATTTCAAAGGCCCAACCGGGAGTTAATTGCCCTGTGCACCCTGACTTCAATGTACTTCATGCCTTTGAAAAATCTAACCCTCCATTAACATCAGGTTTTCTAATACAATGATCCTTTAAACTACATTCACAGATATTACAGCCAGAGGGAACCATTATAATGCTCTTTTCTCACCTCCTGCATCGCATTGCATAGAATTCTTTCATGACCTAAAAGCTGCTTAATATTTTGCAGTTACTACAGTGAAGATCACAGCCACACCAGCAGCTGCAACTGAAAGTAAGGAGACAGCACCACGACCCCTGGTTTAATATCCTACAGCACCCTTTTATTTGCAGTTGACCTTTATGAGGCTAATTCAGATGAACTAAACTGGACCAGGGAAATTTCAGGTGACACTGAATATGGGAGGGGACCACGGGGGGGAAGAAGCAATTTTTCATCTGTGCTATCTCTGACTCAGGTATTAGAATTATTTGTACTGCAATAGTGCCCAGGGCTTCCAGTCAGGGATCAGGGCCCATTGTCCTAAGCCCAGTACAAACACATACCAGAAAGATGTGTGTCTGCATCAAAGAGGAGTTATCCACCAAGTTCTTGGGCGATTGCTACAGTTAACAAGCACCTTCTGAGTTCTAATCCTGCCTCAGACTGGTGTACTCCAAAGCTGTCAACAAGTCATTTTACCTCTTGGCCTCAGTTCCTCCATCTGTGCAATGGGGATAATACTACTATTAATGATAACGCTATTTCTCTGTACTGAGAGGGGTCTAGCACACTTTGGGGTATTGTATAATAAACAATAATATTAATGCTTTCAAACCATTTCCCAATAAACGTGGGTTGTACAAACTAACTCCACCACTTCAGGAGACAGTAGTTAGTGACCCGTTGGAAGACAAAGGACAGAATGAGCATGGAGACTGAACTACCTTCTCACCCCTGGCAATTTGGTTCCTGAAGGTCAGGTGTGAGGCAGATTGGCAAAGCAGTGAAGGGCAGCCAGTGTTGTCTGGTCTGTGTATAGACATATTACTTCAGTCTTGATGGATCTCAGTGCAGCACCTTTCACCAGCTCTAAGTTTGCTTAAACACAGAAACGTTAAAGGTCCAACACACACATCCCAAAATCTCTGGGCATCGCACACAGCGATCGCTGTTGTCTGGAATGTGAAGTGTTGTCGCTGTTCATGGCGAGATGCCTTCAAAGTAAAGCATCCTAACTCTGGTTATACTGTCTATGACTATTGAGCATTGCTCACATTTCACTGCGTCACAACCAGCTAAAGCAACCAGCAGCCCCACTAGCACTGAGCAAAGCTTCTTGGATTAAACTTGGTTTCCCCCTGAAAAAAATGCATTCTTGGGTTGACCAAAACTGCACAAATTCACATGCAATAAACCAGATTGGTTCAGGAAAAGAAATTCTGAAAAAAATAAAAATGTTTAATTTTGGCATTTTAAAAATTAAACATGTCAATGTTTTGATTTGAAATGACTTTTCGTTTTGAATTTTTCTTGTTTTATTGAAAAGGTAAAAAAAACACCAGCCCTTGAAAATGAAACAAAATGTTTTGTTTTGGGTTGAATAAAATTTAGTTTGACCTGAAACAACATTTTTTTTATTTTTTGTTCTGCCAAAACATGTTCATTTAGTGTTGACCCAAAGCTTTTTAAAAACTGTTAAGGTTCAGCCACTGAACCAAAAAATTAGTTCTTCACAGAGCTCTAAGGCCAACCCATTTGAACCCCACTAAGCAATTGGTAAATACTTTATTGTCAGTTCCTTTCTTCACATGCCCTTCTGTGTGCTTTCCTTCTCACGGAAATCTCCCAGCCTCATGCCAAGGCTATCAGTCTCCAACAAAACTCACTGAGCTCCATAAACAACATTAGCGTGTATGCAGGGGAACTACAAGAGAAAATAAGTGAAGGGAGCCACTACTCTGCATTCTACCTTTCACAGTCTCTTCATGATCTCCTGACTCACCCGCCAAACCTGAGCTAGAAGAATGTGTCACCACCTCTCATGCTGCTATTCAGTTCAGCATCACTGGGCTACTTTGATGAGGTGATGGACCAAGAACAGAGGAGTGATGAACTCAGGAAACAAACACTGACCTGCACCTTTTCTGGTTGCCCAATCACCTGGTTATGTCATTTAGCTACCTGGGATAATCCTTCACCTTCCAAGTGTGACATGCATTCTTTTTAACCTGTAAAAAACACTTACCACCATCTTTAACCAGCATGACTCTAAGATACATAAGAAATGTGAAGAAATTAACAAGAGTGGGAATTTGGGGTTTCTTTCCATGGCTGGCAGTTTAAGCCAGTTCTGTCTGGGATTATTACTCTCTCCTGCTATCTAGGAGATCAATTTACTTCCCATTTAAATGGGCATGTTGTTGTTGATTATCCTGCTAGTTCTCCTTCTTGCTTTTCCTTTTCTCCCCATCAGTTCAGAGGGGGCAGGGAGGTGATTTAATTGTAAGCGTACCTTCAGGAGTTACAGAGGATGCTTTCCCAATGGAAGAGCCAACCACAGCCACAGCAGGTATTAACTCAACAGGGCCAGACGTGATACCCACTGAAAACGATCCCACCACGACAACAGAACAAGGTGAGTGTACAACAAATGAAATTCATTTTCTGTTTCAACTTAAACCACATCCCTATTCCTGTTCACAGCTACCCAGGCCCAGTATTTCCCCAGGCCATGTGGAGTGGCACTATTACCTCCCTAGATTTATGTATTATCCACATATGGACCTCCTAGAATAACATTGGCTTTACTCACAGCAGCCTGTCACTGTGCAGAGCACAGATCAGAAGAGGTTATCGACCAAGGCAGGTCTCACCCAGCCTATTCCGTGTGCAACAAAACGGTTTGTCCACCCACGAAGGGCACACGTTTTAAAGGATTTCAGTCACATTGCTGGCTCAGCGCCTATGCTTGTGGAGACGCTATTGATAGTGGAACGAGGAGAGCACCCTCTTGCCTTTGTGCGACTCTTTCTAATGTGAGTTAACATGTATATCGTGTGATCTGCAGAGACGAGCTTTAAGATAGGAGAAGCGAGCACAGCTTCCTCTGCGATATCCCCAGAAGTGACACTCGCTGAGAGGGGGCCTGATGAAGCTGTCAGACAAGGTAGACATAATGGTTTTCTCAGTTACATCTAATGAAAAATGGGTCACGCTGTACAGCAAAGGTACGTTTACAAATGGTTAGGCTGTTATAAGCCTGTTACAGACATGGATAGCATTTGTTATTGATGGTTATAAGCGCATCAGCAGTGATGTAATAATTTCTCTAATACCTTCCGCTGAGGTGCTTATAGCCATCTGTAACAGTACTGGACTCTAACATTCTATGATTTCCCATTTATTAACATATGTAGCTCTCATTAACCCCTTATAAACCATTTGCAAATGTACCTTTAAATTAAAAGGTGAATAAAAATGGACTTGGAGAAGGGATGTTCACTTGCTTTGTGTTTTTAAGCAAGTTTAATTTCCAGTCTAAATTACACTTTATTGCCTGCAAGTATCAGAGGCAGTAAAAGGACTTTTTCCCTCCCAGACTCTCTCTCCGCTCCTTAACAGCTCCACTGTCCTCCCAGGCTCCCCATCTCAATCTTATTTTCAGCACCTCGGTGCAGAGTTGAAAGAGTTCTCCAAGATGACTGAGAGCTGTCACTGCTGCAGGCCTCAGCATGCTTTGTCAGGAGATCTCCCCTGTGTGTTAGATGTGGTGATGGGAATGGCCCCAGAGTTAGGGGCTATGAATAGTCAGGAGCCAGAGGGCAGGGGCAAGCCAGCATTTCTCAAATGGTTGAATTATTTAAGTTGACTTTTAGATAATACTTACTCATATTCTATTAGTGCCCAGAGTCCCCAGTCTGGGATCAGGGCCCTGGAGTATGAGTGGAACCGGAGAAAGAGGGTCACATTTCAGAAGGGACATCATTTGGGGTGGCACCAGAGGCTCAGGAATGCAAGCTGGGGCCAGGCTGTACCTCTAGGCATGTAGCAGTGAGAAAGATTTCTTTCCTTCAATTCTGACTGCCTGCTGCATCACCAGTTACTAAGGCCCCATTGTGCTGAGCACTGTGGAAACACACACTCTGCCCCCAAGGTCTCTCAGTAGAAATAGACAAGACAAAGGGAGTATTATCACTGTTTTACAGATTTGGAGACTGAGGCATATAGGGATTAAAGTAATTTACTGAGGATCACACAGGAAGTCTGTGGCACAAGTGGAGACCAAACCCAGATCTGAGTCTTAGTCCAGAGCCTTAACCGCAAGACCATCCTTCTTTTCAATAGTCAAGCAACAGGTTGATTGCTCACTGTCTCTTCTGGCAGCCAAACTTAATTAGGAAAAATTTTAAAGTGGATTATGGAGGAACGTCACACACACATATCACCTTAGCATTAATGGTGTGTGTAGGTTAACTGGCACAAATTCCATTTTGAAAAATGCTCCTATAAGAGCCCTGCAGGGGAGTCTTTTTTTAATTCCGCTTCTGTCCTGCTCCCACCCACTCCCGCATTGTTTGGTGAATTTTTATTCTGCTCCCACTGTTATGTCAGCAAGTCCTGCGGGACTTTCAGTCCCGCACCAGGACTCTAGCCCCTATTGTTCCTTCCTTCAGACACAACCTAGCCATTGTCTTCCTCCTAATTCTTTCCTCTGAGTGAGCGCTGGATTTTAATCACTTCATTTTCTGAATGAGTTCATTGCATTCTTATTTCCAACCATCTTAAAATGGCTTTGAGAACCTTGGGAGAAAGGTAATATTTCAGGTTAAATTGGGTCTAAGTGCAAAACATTAATATCACAACCCCTTTTAATTTGCATCTTAAACTTGCAGAGCAAAATAGCTTCCCCTTCATGAAAGTCTGTGTTCCCATTTTGACTATTCTCTGCCTCTCTTTTCTTAATTATGCCCAGCTGGTTTAACAACATTTAATTACTCGCCAGTGCCTTTGTACGGGAGATCTCATTTCATCTGCCTTTTCCTTCTCCACAAAGAAATAGTCATTAGACTCTATTCTAAGCAAAGGCAATTTGTGCTCAATGTAGAACAGCCAGTTTTAAAACAATTACATGGAGATAATAGGGGAGCAACCGAAGTTTGGGAGTTACTTCAGCTAGGTTTCAAGATGGTCATGGTTTTGGTTCAAGGATAGAAATATTGGGATGGTCTTTAAGAATACACAAAATAAAATAACTAAGTAAATGAAGGAAAATCTAATCCTCATGAAAAGGCAGATGTAGGATTTTTCAAGTCATCTAAAACTACAGTGGTAGTCCCATGAGTCTAATTTGATTGAAACATTTGACCTCCTTTAACAGTGTGCTACTACAGCTGTTATTTTTGTTATGGTAGTGCCTAGAGGTCCTGATCATCATGCGATGCTAGGCACTGAACACACATAGCAGAAAGACTGTAACATTGTGTAATTATTTATTTGTATTACCAGAGTGACTTGGGGGTCCTAGTCATACCTGTGCTTGTCCTGTACAAACACAGACCAAAAAGCTGATTCCTGCCTCAAGAGGCTTACAGTCTTGCATAAAATTCTGCTGAATATCCTGTGAAGCATGTGGTATGTGGAAATACATACAAGCTGTAAGTCACTCACCAGTTTTATGAAAATCAGCTGGTAAATTCAGACCCATTCCAGAGGGCCCTGTGTATTTAGAGAGACGTACAATAAGGTTCTGAGGAGAGACATGGATTATGGAAAGCAGAAACTATATAAAATGAGTAAGAATTTGAGAGAGAGAGTTTGTGGTAGCTCTGACCGTTCCAAACAAAGAGAAGACATGGTCTCTGCCCAGAAGAATGTCCAGTGTCAAACTCTGCATGTTACTTAATAAACAAAATGTCTCTCTTTACAGTCTGTGACAGATTCACCTTTCTGCAAACGAGAGGGAATGGAAAGGTGAAGCGGGAGCTGCCTCAGCTAGGAGAAATGCTGTTTTGCTTGACTGATCGATGCCCACAGGATTTTGAATCTTATGGCTGCTACTGTGGCCAAGAAGGAAGAGGTTATCCTACAGATGTACTGGACAGGTGCTGGCTCGTCAACAACCTGCTAGTCAGCACTGTCTGCTGTTAATCATGTTTATTACAATGGTGCCTAGGGCCCACCTAAGATCAGGACCCCACTGTGCTAGGCCCTGCCCCGAAGAGTTTATCTAAATAGATAAGACAGAACTGGTAGGGAAAAGGCTAGACCAGAGGTTCTCAAACTGTGGGTCATGACCCCAAAATAGGTTGTGACCCTGTTTTAATGGGGTCATCAGGGCTGGTGTTAGACTTGCTGAGGCCCGGGGCCAAAGCCTGAGCCCCACAGCTCGGGGCCAAAGCCGAAACCCGAGGACTTCCACCCTGGGCTGTGGGGCTCAGGTTATAGGCCCCCTGCCTGGGGCTGAAGCCCATGGGCTTTGGCTCCCCTGCCCAGGGTGGCAGAGCTCAGGAGGGCTGAAGCTTCAGTCCCCCACTCCTGGGGTCATGTACTAATTTTTGTTGTCAGAACGGGGTCGCGGTGCAATGACGTTTGAGAACCGCTGGGCTAGACTGTTCAAGCATAGCAATCAATGGGATGGTGACAAATGTCATGTTAACATCTCAGATTTGAGGGGTGGAGTGATTAGGAGGGGCAAGGAGGGCACCATAGGTGAGGAGAGGGAGGGGAAGAAGGTATGAGGAGCAGGTGTGGAGCGAGGCTGAGATAAAGCATACTCAAGGAATGGATGGGTTGAATAGTAACTTGCAGATAGACAAGCTAGCCTGTTAATATAGATCTATTCTGCACTATCCTTTTGAAGGATGTAAACACCCAGCGTGAAATCCTGACCCCACTGATGTCAATGCAGAGTTTTGCGTTTACTGGTGGATACATCTAAGAATGAGATAAAATTCACACTAACTCTAAGAAAAGGGAAATCTCTTTCAGGGTGAGTTCCAGTAGCATGTCAAAGAGTCTCCCTAGGGGAAGTGATGGAAGTCCTTAGCACCTGAGCCATCTCAAGTTTGACTACTAGAATATGTATCATAAGAAACTAGCAGGAGAACAGACTCTCTGACTATAGGTCTTCTCCAGTCCTAACTTATATGACTTATTGCATGGAAGGATTTAGCCCTCACGATACTGGCAGTTTCCAAGTTGTCAGTCAACTAAAGTCTTAGGGAATATATGAGAGACAGATGCCCAGTTTTTGAAAACATAAGAACAGCCATACTGGGTCAGACCAAAGGTCCATCCAGCCCAGTATCCTGTCTACCGACAGTGGCCAATGCCAGGTGCCCCAGAGGGAGTGAACCTAACAGGCAATGATCAAGTGATCTCTCTCCTGCCATCCATCTCCACCCTCTGACAAACAGAGGCTAGGGACACCATTCCTTACCCATCCTGGCTAATAGCCATCAATGGACTTAACCCTCCATGAATTTATCTAGTTCTCTTTTAAATCCTGTAATAGTCCTAGCCTTCACAACCTCCTCAGGCAAGGAGTTCCACAGGTTGACTGTGCGCTGTGTGAAGAACTTCCTTTTATTTGTTTTAAACCTGCTGCCTATTAATTTCATTTGGTGGCCCCTAGTTCTTATATTATGGGAACAAGTAAATAACTTTACCTTATTCACTTTCTCCACATCACTCATGATTTTATATAGGATTACTTATGTAATTTATTACATCAGATTATTCAACTGTGAGCTTACTTAAGACAAAAGCAAGGGACTCTGAATGAATGAGAAGTAGAAAGGCTGAAATAGTGATGATGTTCTGATGATGAAAAGCTTTATTTAACAACTTGTTTGGATAAAAAAAAGTTTTTTATTAAAGGTTAAAACAAACGTTTTCCCAGTTTCAAGATGCAATGAAAACAAATAGCCAAAATAACTGCAAAAACTGTGTGCTCCAGGGAGATGAGTTACTATTAAGAAAGGTAAACGTTTGTTCTTTGTTTTAGGTGCTGTTTCTCCCATCAATGCTGTATGGAACAAGTTAAAAAACTTGGGTGCCAGCCAGAGGGAAGTTTGAGATCTGAAGTTGTATGTTTAGATCATAAACCGAAGTGTAAGTTTGGTCAGATGATTAAATGTATGACATTCCCTTTGAGCAACATTGAGATCAGTGTAGAAGCACACAACTAGAACAGAATCGCAGAAGTTAGAAACTGGAAAAAAATGTGTTATATTAACAGTGCTCTGTAAGCCATTTGGAACTGGCCTTGAGTAGGGAAAAAAGTGATCAGGTTTGGATCAGGCTTAGCTAGAATGCGCTAGCTAAGCTTGACCTAAACCTGAGCACTTTTCCTAGTTAAGCAAAACCTTGTTGTCCACAGAGCACCGGTGGATCTCAGGGTATGGCTGGCTTCTATCAGTAGGTGGGCACCTGAATGTAAACTGGTCAGTTTCAGAGTGCTCACATCTACAAGTCCCGCCGAAGTCAATGGCAGCTGCCGTTGCTCAGCATCTCTGAAAAAATCAGATTACTTACCATATCTTTAGATGCCTAACTATGGATTTAGCAGCCTGAGTTTGAAAACTGTAGTGACAGGCTTTACTATAAGTGGTGTAGCTGACTACATATTTTAAAAACTGCTTACACCAATTACAATTTGCTTTCAGCCATTTTCATCTTTAAAACCTCCTTTTTAAGGCATTGGCTGGAGCATGTGCGAGAAGCTCCTGTGTACCTGTGATAAGACGGCGGCTGAGTGTATGGCTGCTGCCTCTTTCAATGAAAGCTTGAGGTTCCTAACCCGGCAAGCCTGCCAAGAGAACAAAGCCTCATGTCGGAGTGGAATAGCTGAGAGGCCTGCAGGTGACACTGGAATAGGCACCAGGACCTCCAGCTCGGAGGAGAGCAGTGAGGAGGCAGGTCCGTGGAGGAGTGCTTTAAGAAGAATAAAGAGAGCTGCACGACACCCCCGGGGAAAAGCCAGAGCCACACCACAAGAGAGATAGCCAAGTCTCTCTATCCAACTGGGAAATGGCATGGAGGGCTCCAGAGTCAACCACTGCGTGTCCTATTTTATCTTATCTTTGTAAATTCTCTTTTACATTTTCTTGCAGACCCCAGATTGAATTACACAGACTAGGTAACGGGTTATATATGTTAGGATATAGAACTCTGTTCTACAGGAAAACCTGCGCTAAGGACCATTTCCACCTGTCTTACATGATTGTTTGAAAGTATCCAGTATAGTTTCGTTCAGCTTTTATGTAAAGACCCCTCTGCCAGGAGGCTGATTTTCGCTAACACCTCTGGCAGTTGGTTAAAATTTATTTGGTTTTGTATTGGAAAGGAGATGTCTCTCGCTGAAGAAAACAAACACAATTGAAGGGTTGGAATTAGAATTTGATACATTTTCACATTACATGCCACTATATGTAGTTAATACAGAACTCCTCCATGATATTAAAATAGTAAGCTATAAGATGCTATACTAGTTACGTAACTTTGGTAAAACATTCTGGTTGATATCCTTCATGAATATTCAGGGATGTGGTGGGAGGAGATGAGGAACATCTGTCAAGACATGTGTCTCCAAAAATTGTGTAATATGTACAGATGTCTGCAGTACCTCCTAAGAGGTCACCCACCTAGGCTTCAAGGTGTCACAGAGCACATGTTCTGGCTTCAACAACATGGAGCCCCTTCCAATTACATTTTTGGCCAGCTGGGACCTTAGTTTCCTGTTCATCCCCATTCTCTGAATTATTTTCTTGCCCCACCTGTTACTGGCTCTGCATGCCAATGGGGAACTGTAACATGCTGCAGAGTTTTACAGGTCTCCAATTTCCCTTTTTGTGTATTATGTAGAAGGGAGCATAGTGGCATCTTCCGATGAGAACCAGCGCACATGGGCCAAATGACGTGGGGAAGCCTGCATCTCTACTGCCCATGCTGTGACTGTTCTTTGGAGAAACAACTTCAGCTTCCAGGAACATGGCATGATACCAACAGGACGAATGTAATAGATTTCTCAAATTAAACTACATTTTTCCTTCCTACGGCCCACTGTCGCTCCCATTATGCCATCTGCATGGAGTCAGTGGAGATACACTGTTAAACTACAGCAGCAAATCAGCCTCTTTCCTGTCCCCTGTCCTCCTTTTAGAAAACAAACCAAAACACACCATTGCGAGCTGTAATGAGACCTTTGAGGAGGGAGAGAAAATTAAAAATCCTTATTCCCAGAATCACTGGAAAATTGAACTGGGACCTCTAGTAAATCTAGAGTACTCTGCACTTTTTGCTGCTTTGTGCAGCAGCTAAGATTGATGATGATGATGGATGGTTCCAGCCCTTTGCATTGCAGAGTTTTCTGGAAGACTTGCTTAATAGGACAACACTGATTTATATAGATAAGGCTATCGCTACTTAGACAGCAGCAAAGCAACGAAGGACATGCAATGAGGTGTTAATTTCAAAGCTTTGATGTGACCAGTTAAATGTTAATACTAGGGAGCAAATTATCTACTTTGTATGTTGTAACCAAGTGGGTCTAAAAATCAAATCTCACTGGGAGTTAAATCAACAGCAGCTTCATTGCTTTGGATGATGCCATATGTTCTGGCACCAATTTTAATCTCATTTTGCTTTATCTCAGTTCTGACTAGAACCAACAGTGCAATGGGATCAATAGATTTTAAACCCAGAAGGGACCACAATCATCTCCTCTAACCTCCTGCATAGCACAGACCATAAAATGTCAGGCAATGGGACAAGTCAGATGTTTCAGAATGAGTAGGGACGTGTGTGTGTTTCAAAGGTCAGGGTCTTGAACAGAACAGGCCGTTCTCTCCAGTCCATTCCGTGCTTTGCAATTCTTAGTCTCCTAAAACTCACGGTAGACATGGAGTGGTGAACAAGAAATTCTCCCTGGTGGCTAAATGCACATTTAACCACTTTGCATGAAAGTGATTTTTTTTTTTTAATTCTGACTTTAAATTGTGTATGAAAACAGAAGACAGGTTGCCTGGGATATTTTCTTCATCATCCAAAAAAATCTAAGCAAGTTTTTAGTTTGGAAGTTAAATGAAAACAGTCTCACACTTTCTGATTTATGACCTAAAATATTGAATATAATCTCATCCCATATAGTAGAGTAAATATTTCATTTTTAGGATTTGCAGAAGATTTCTGGTGCTGCTGTCATATTATGCTTTAACTTAAATAGATCTATAAAATTACTGACAATCTTTACTACAACTGTTGATTTGATTTTACTGTAAATGTGTGAAATGGATCTTCAAACAGAAAATTAACTTGAAGTAAACAGTTGACAATGTAATAAAACCAAAATGTTTTCAAATGTCACCCCTTTTGAGGCTCCTCTTGAAACGAATGAAGAATTTCCACTAACATTTTTTACAATAAAGACACTTGTTACTAACTTATCATTGCGACATCTTAGCCTTATTATAGTGATTTTTCTGACATTGTTTCAATATTTCCTTTCTAGATTCCTGTTTTAAGGGTCTGCAACTTAGTCATAAGAACTTTGCTCTGGAAACAGAAGGCCTGCGTAGGTTCTTCCACATCCTGAAGTTGTTTGACTTTGCCCATGTCATTTGGCCTTTTTGCCTTAGTCAGTATTGTGAGAACATTAGGTAAATATGCAAAATTCCCTTAAAATCCAATGCTGCATCTGAATGTTCTTTGATAACTAAATATCACAAAACTGAGGTATATATGATCCTTACTGTCTTTTTAAAAGAGCAGTACAAGATTAGACCACTGTGAAAAATGCCTCAGTGTTGGGGGCTGGACTAGATGACCTCGCAAGGTCCCTTCCAGTCCTGCATTTCTATGGTAATGGTTTGCAACATGGAGCAAAACCAGTAGAGAGTGAGCTTGCTTCAGTGACAGAGCAGAGGATTACTGTGGGTTTGCTGGAGGTACAAGTTACCATCACAGTTCATAATTAAGAAAGCAGCTAGCAACTGTTTAGGGAAATGTCCCACACGTAAGGAGTGAAAATCCTGACCTCATAGATGTTAATGGGAGTTTTTCTATTGAATTCTATGGGACCCGGATTTCCCCCCAGGACTTTTAGGAAAAGCTCACAAAGGAATAGCAACATGAAAAACTG
This sequence comes from Trachemys scripta elegans, assembly GCF_013100865.1. Lineage (NCBI taxonomy): Eukaryota > Metazoa > Chordata > Testudines > Emydidae > Trachemys > Trachemys scripta. Next base: position 266,537,186 of record NC_048299.1, on the reverse strand, counting down.
AAGGGAGGGATAGTATGTGGTTGTGAATCCTCCCTTTAGTGGAAGGAATCACTTACCTCATTATCAAGTGAGTTATGTACACCTCCTTTTAAAATACAAGATTGGTGAAGAAAACTGATAGAAAAGTCTAAGCCTACAAACCCGCACTAACATTTAATCACAAAAGGTATAAAGGTTGGCAAAGTGGAGGGTTGGCGAAGGGACTTGAGAAATTACATCCACAGGTAAAACCAAATGAACCTCACACATTCCTTCAAGATGCTGGGTCCAATGACCATTTATATATCCACTTCAGCAAAAAAACAGGATTAATCTACAAAATGTCACTGCCGTTCTTTTCATCGGACTCTGAGATGAGCTTTGATACTAAACAATAGGCATTTGTACTAATTTCAGAACTGGACTTTTAGAAAAACAACAAGGAGTCTGGTGGCACCTTAAAGACTAACAGATTTATTTGGGCATAAGCTTAGTCTTTAAGGTGCCACCAGACTCCTTGTTGTTTTTGTAGATACAGACTAACACGGCTACCCCCTGATACTGGGCTTTTAGAAGTTATCTTAACAGCCATTTTGGCAGAATGACTGCAATTTGTTTTCTACCCCACATCATTTATAAATAAAAAGCGATAACAAAAAGGTCAGTCCGCTAATTAGCTGAAAGGAAAAACTGGCCTTCGAAAGAAATGAAACTGACAATTAGCAAATTCAAATGAGCACAAGCTAATTCCTCTAATATAGATTGATGCTGCTGCTCTGAAACCCTCAGATAAACTAACGTTTCAAAGAAAGTCCTTTTTGGTAACTGTTAGGATTTAATATTAGATGCAGAACTCTCCAGCTCATAGTGAACACAGTATTTTCATTCAGAGAAAGTTACATGCCAATAATGCCTCCATCAGCTTTATTTACCTTCACAGACTGCTCCATTCAAATGATCTTTACCGATCTTATGTTAGACAGACTAAGTGTGTTGCTATTTTACCATGACAGTTAGTAAAGTCACGAATACTTTCTGCGGACATATTCCCCACCTCTGATATTTCATGAAGTATTTAACAGACACGAAGTCAGTTAACATTACTACTTATATCTAAACCTGTACAAATTGTGTCTCCAATCCTGAAAAGAATTTACTCACATGCTTAAATTTACTCACTAAGTAGGCCCACTGAAGTCATTGAGATTATTCAGTGTGTAATGTTAAGCACATGTATAAGCGCTTGCAGGATCAATGCCTATAAAATGAAATCTTAACTGAGCATCAACTGTATTGAATCATCGTTGGAGTTCAGCGAACAGAATCTATTAAATGAAGCAGAAATCTGTGAAAGGCATTTCTATTTAGGTCCAAACCACACAGTAGCTTTTTACTCTACTTGTAACTGGTAAGGGGTATGGCTGGCTAAAAGCACAGTGTGTCTCCACAGTAGGCAGTGTTAATGCACTTAGCACAAGGGGGTCCTGGTCCATGAAGGGCTCCAAAGTAATTAAGAGCTAATGACTGCTTACTGCCTCTGCTAGATAATTAGTCTGGCATGTGATCTGGTTGCTGTAGGCACACTTATTTTTGCCTGTGGCCTAATCAGTGGCATAGACTTTGGAAACAAGTTCAATCAACAGGCCCCGCGGAGTTTGGGAACCCAAACTACATTCAAAGTCCTCTGGCATGTCAGGAATATGGTAATCTTGATAAAAAAAATCAGTAGGACTAGCTTTATTTCAAAGCACATTTGCAGTACTGCGATCCTCAAATGTAGATTTCCCTGTGCTGGTATATGCCCAGGGCGCAACAGTCCTGTTCTTGGATAGACTCTAAACTGCTAGGGCTACTCTACTACCCAGAATGAAGTTGCTGTCATAGGGTTGGATTTGTTCTGGCTGCTGCTTGTTCATGCAGGGATAGTCTATATTTAGAAGTTAGGTTGACATAACTACAGTAGTTCAGGATGTGAAAAAACCAATACAGCTGTGTAGACGCAGCCATGTTGTTGGAAGAATGCTTCCGTGACCGCTACTTTTGTTTAGGAAAGTGATATTCCTACATTGATGGAGAAATCCCTTTCTGTGGGCTAGGCTGGGTGTACACTACAGGGTGACAGCTATGTCAGATCCTCCTTAGTGTAGAGACAGCCCCCCCCCCCCCCCCCACACACACACACGGCCAAACACAGATGGTCCAGACAGCCATGACATTGTCCTGCCAGTGGGCAGAGCTTGACCTGGCCCAGAATTTGCCCTCATTGTTGAATTTGACATTATAAATGGACAGAAGCCTTTCATTTGTCTTCACCTTGTTTACACATACCACCTCACTCAGAATGTAGCTACCCTGTCTGCCCTGCATTGCTTCTGGGCTGTCCCACCAACATCCATAAGCTAGTAATCACTACAGTCTGGAGGGCCAGTAAGGGCTCCATGATGCAAAATGGTCACTATGATTTGAGACAGATGATTATGGGATTTGTGAAAGAAATCCTAGGCATAAAGAGGGGGCGGACAGTATGGTTCTTATAGATACCATAGTGCAGGGGTCGGCAACCTTTCAGAAGTGGTGTGCCAAGTCTTCATTTATTCACTCTAATTTAAGATTTTGCGTGCCAGTAATAATGTTAATGTTTTAGAAGGTCTCTTTCTATAATATATAACTAAATTATTGTTGTATGTAAAGTAAATAAGGTTTTAAAAATGTTTAAGAAGCATTTTAAGAAGAAGAGGGGGAGGGATAGCTCAGTGGTTTGAGCACTGGCCTGCTAAACCCAGGGTTGAGAGTTCAATCCTTGAGGGGACCAGTTAAGGATTTGGGGCAAAAATCTGTCTGGGGATTGGTCCTGCTTTGAGCCCCTTCCAACTCTGATATTCTATGATTTAAAATTAAATTAAAATGCAGAGCCCCCCAGACCAGTGGTCAGGACCCACGCAGTGAGTGCCACTGAAAATCAGCTTGCGTGCTGCCTTTGGCACACGTGCCATAGGTTGCCTACCCCTGCCATAGTGCTTAGGGTATCCAGAACATACCCCTAAAAAAATTAAAAGAATGCTAGGTCGGGGATTAGTGGGGGCAAATAGGCTGTGATGGTAGAACAGCTGTGTTTGGAAAAAACCTCCAACATATTAACCTGTAACTAAAAGTTGACCATACCTCTAGCTGGTTGCAAAATCGTAGTGTAGTGTGGATAGTTTCCTATGTGTGGCTATCAACCAAAGCTACATTATTCCCTAAAATGACTATAAGAATGAGTTAGATACATGGATGCCCTTAACCATGACAGAGAGACATGTTAGCATCTTTTGCTTGTAGTATAAATATGAAATTGCAGAACTACTAATGGTATCTATAGTAAATAGCATTCCAAATGTGTCATACGTAAAGTGGTTCCCCTCCAGTAACTCTGTATACACGTACCTGGTTTGAGATGGGAAAAAAAGCTTATATACCTTAAGAGGCTACCCAGAGCCTTAAAGAAAAATCCAATCTACATGGGACGTTCCGCAAAACCATTCCAGATGTTAGGTAAATATGTGGGATGTTCTAAACTTATTGCTTATGACTGTGTGTGCTTAAATATAATAAACTGCAGTGTTAAAGAGCATTCTTACTTGCATTTAATCTTTGATCGGACAGAATTGCAGTGTTCCTACTGATTTATTCCTGACACTGCCTGGAGTGAAATAGTTAAGTTGCCCCTGCTGTGGGTTCTGAAAACCCTGGATAACACATGCTCTGGGTGTCCCTAAACCTCCAAGTGCCAGAAGCTAGGACTGGATGACAGGGGATGGATCACTTGAAATTGCCCTGTTTTGTTCATTCCCTCTGAAACATCTTGCACTAGCCACTGTCAGAAGACAGGATACTGGGCTAGATGGACTGTTGGTCTGACCCAGTATGGTCATTCTTATATGCCCTGAGGAATACAATTTAAGTTTTGCTGCTGCCTAATATTTTGTTGAACTTTTCCAACAAATCCCAACTTTATGAAGAAGTGAAATGTTTTGGGTTTGCAAAATAACTGTCTGTATTAAGTGAAATTTTGTTTTGCTTCTCAACAATAAGCAAGTACTATATTTAGGACAGCACTGATTTCTTAACCTCAAGTATCATACAGTAGTTAATATTGTAACTGTTAAAATTAATTTGTAACAAACTCAGCTATTTTAACGTTTTGGTTTATTTTATTGCTGAAATGTACACTGCACAGTGTATTCTTACATTTCATGAAACTGGTTCAACACTACCAGTACAGAATGTATGGGCATCAATAAAACAGACAAATTAGCCTTACTCTGAACAGGCTCATTTTGTTTCTTCTGAATTAACATAATTTTAATTTACCTTAAAATGAACTGCTATCAAAAACCATAATTACTCAAAGTGACATTACATTTAAAAGAATTTAAAGCACAAGCTGGAATACATACAAATGTCAACTGGACATGAAGTGATAAACATTCAAACAGTATTCAAACTGTCACAGACACTACAAGCCCAGTATGCACACTTTGTATTCTAAGCTCTGCAACTCTTTTCAAGACCAGAAAGAAATAAGGGATTCAAAGCAACTGTATACATAAAAACAGCATTCTGAACAATTTGATTTCAAAATACCTACAATTTATTACTTACAGTAAACTATGAGTACAACATATTATGCAGCAGATTTCCACAAATCCTCAATTCTCATCTGTTCAAAGTGGCCACGGTACTCAATTTGCAGACTCTCTGCGTTTTCAGCAGGAAAGAAATTATATATCAGGCAAAATCCCAAAAGATTACAGATCTTTAGTGCCTTAACATCTGCACATCCTGAACAAGATTAGTCTGAATTTAGGACATGTGGGAGCCTATCTTGCGATTAAATGAAAAAAATTCTTCGTCAGACTTCAAATGAATGGTACATGAAATGCTGAATATAATTTTTCACATGCAGTATACATGCAACAGAATTTAGTTAATCTGAGAAAATTCTGTATTTACACCACAGTCTGCGTACTACAAGAGTGCAAATGAAAGTACATTCTTTGTTTCTTATTCTTTAGACTCTTTAATTCTATTTCTTTTTTGTACAAATGTGCACAGTGTTACTTTATAAAAATCACATCAGTGTGGATGATGATTGTTTTACATTGCGTCCCTAGCTTACATCTAATTAAAAAAAATACACTCTGTTTATATAGGTCAAAATCTAATATCTTACCTTAAAAAACAAAAAGTGAAAAACTAAAAACTAAGGTGACAACGAGTTCTACTAATGCTGTTGACTCTGGTCTGATCAGGATGATACGTTGCAGCAGTAACAATCACAACGGAATGCTGTAGGTAAGAGGTTGTTTCGTCATCCACTAACAGCTGTGATTGCACTGTCAAACTGAAAAAAAGGTCTCAATTACCTTTCTGAGTTTTGTGAATGCTTCCTGAAAGTCTTGATGTGTCATCTCATAGGTCTAAATAGCTGAAATTTCTCTGGAAATGTGCTATTTCACTCCTTTAAAGATAGTTTAAAGGAATATTGTACTTAAGTTTAAAAATCCAGAAGCCCTACATTTTGCAGCAAGTGTGGAAATTGCCAAGGACAGTTAACATATTGACTAGCTTCCTAATAAACTAATAACTCTTGTTATAAATGTATTACACTATTCATCTCAGCCCTGACCCATTCAAAGACTTACCAAATTCAAAAACATATATTTAAGTATTGAGAATGTAAGTTGATTACATTAGTTGCTTCAGAAAATCCAGCTAGACCTAGACTACAAAGCTCACTGCTCGCTCATAGCACTGGACTATTAGAACTTTTCATTTTTATGCACAGAATTTCGCAATGGGTCAGGAAGACAACATTGTCAATTAGCATCAAGGGCCAAGCAACTTACTGTACAGTACAGTTTTATGTACCGAGCTAACAAAAAGTTAGGTTCTTTGTATCTATTTAAAATTTATACTCAGGTATCTAAACCTATGAAAGTTAGCACATCAGTTTTCAATAATCACAGGAAGACTTGTCAAATGCAACAAAAATGTATACAGTTATAATTGCAAAATGCTTTTGTTTGAAAACACATCTAAATGTATAACTTTCAAGAGGATTCATCCACAGTTTTCTTTCAATTTGCAAAATATCATTAAAAACCTATTTTACTAAACTACACAGACCAACATTTCATATAATCTTATCTTCTGTGCTTATAATTTTACAAATGAACTAGTATTTAAAGTACTTATCCATTTAAAATGCCCTCAGTTTGTTGCTATACTAAATATATATTTATTTGTTGTAATTCAGACAGCAAAATACTACTGCATTTTCAAAAGCATAGTCTGTAAACTATACACACAAGACATGAAAAATATTGCACAAGTCAGAGCTCCAAGAGGAGGGATTTACATCTCTCAAGCAGAACATTGCAACTTTCGGCAGGAAACAGCACATGTGCTGGATTTCTAAAAAGCACATTATGTTAATCATTCACCAGGAACAATATTTAACAATTGTCTGACCAGTCATATTTATTAGTGAAACTGAACAGGTAAAAGATTGCCTATTTAAATGTATTTCAAAATAATGGAATAAATAGCTACTAGACAGCAACAGTATAGGGAGCTAAGATATCGCTCCACTGATACATGTGGTAACAGTAAGCACGCCAAAAGCACTCTACCCAAATCTGGAAACCCAGGTGGAAGGAAGCCACCGGGCATTGCAGATATAGCCCCCAATTCTAGGAAATTATATTTCTGTAAACTCATTTTTAGGTCTCTGAAACACTAGAACACGCTGGCAAAAGAAGAGGAAATATTTACTTCTGACTTTTAAACCTACCGAAATATGAAAAATGACTAAGTGAAATAATAAGGTAACATAACAAACCTAACGTCAAATATTAGAGAATAGTTAAAAAAAACTGAAAGTTTGGTTAAAAATCATTCCTATGTGCTGTAGGTCCACCATTTTTTCTAAAAAACTATTTACTTAATCTAAATTAACAAAGAACTTGAAAACTCATCTTGGTCTGTTTATTGTACTCTACTCTAAATAATGTCCTGCAGACTTCAGAAGACACTTAATACACACAAAGATCTGGAAACTTCATCTCATAGACTGGAACGGATTGGTAATGAGCATGTCCGGCAGTAATGGTCATCGTTCCCGAGGGGCTAGGAGGAGGACTGTAAAGAAGGAACGAGAAAACAAAGCCACACAATTTAAGCTTTCATAAAAATATACTTATGTAATCTGTTATTAACTTAACTTCATAGAGCACCTGCTTGGAAATTTGATATTAAATTTCTTTCCAGCCTTTCTGTATTCTTTTCCTACATTTCTAATGAAGCCAAATTATGGCTGATTTTTGTTTGTATCTTTGCCTGAATCACCAGTTTCGTTGATGTCAACATAACTATCAAGATAGGGCTTTTGATATACAATATTACTTCAAATGCAGAATAGATGTACATGGCACTTCACATACAGAGATTGCTAGCTAATTCCCAGAGCACATGCAATAAAGGGAAAATTCAATATTGTTGTAAGCATAACAAATATATATATATAAAATATAAATATAAAAATACTCCAGAGCTGTGTTACCAATATATATATTTTCACATCTTTTAGCAAATATTTTTCAAACTTACGCCCAATTCTGTCCACAGTTATATAGGTGGAACTTCCTTAGGGACCCAATTAAACCCTAATTAATGGATACAATCCTCATGGAAGACCCTCAATAATTTTAATGAAAAAAAAAAAAAACAAGTTTTATCCTTAACAACAATACCTTTAATTATATGGTTTGGATTTTAAAAGGTCAACCCCTGTTTTCTAATAGAAAATATTTGATGGGCTAATTGGGTAATCTTGACACAGGATATTTTCCTCTTAAAAAAAATCAGAATAGTAACAATAAAATAAAATGCTTTGTAAAGGAGGCTATTTCAATAAAATACATGACACTAGCATCTTAAAGTAGCACAGAATTTTCTGACAACTACCTCTACTTTTAATTCCTTTTGTGCATAAAACCTTACCGAATGGTGAGCTCCAATATCTGTGCAAGTCTATCATGAAGAAAGTTTGCCTACAAAGAGAAAAAATTTAAATATTTTAATGATATCCTGTAAAACCACTGTACACAGAATGACTACGAATAAGAAGCCTGGATTGGTTTAGTGGAATATACTCTGAATTTCAGAGTTTTGCTTCCCTGTTGCAGCAAGGACTCAGTTGTGTGAAAGCAAAAGAATAACAACTGGGAGTTTAGTAACAAAACTGAAGTAGATTTTTATTTCTTAAAAGATGGGGGAGGGGGAGAAATGACCCTTCCAGTGACTTAAAGCATGTTGGCGTGATCCAAAAGTTGCATTTACTTATAATTCCAGAGTGAAATAATCATGGCTCTGAACCCAGTCTCAAAGGCAGCAAAGGTAAAAGTGTGTGTAGTATGTGGGGGGTGGAGGACAAAGGTCTGGTCTACACTAGAGTTAGGTTGATGTAAGGCAGCTTACGTCAACCTAACTCTGCCAGCGTCTACACTACAATGGTGCTCCACTCTATGCAAGTCACCCACTATATTGACTTAACTTCACCTCCACGAGAGGCGTAGTGCTTAGGTCGATATAGCTGGAGTGTGGGGCACTGATAGCCCCACAGGGCTGACAGCTAGAGTCCCTGACCCCAGTGCTGAGAGCGTAAGCTGTCACCCAACCCTCCCCATCCCCAATCTGCCCCGGGGCAGACAGCCAGAGCTGTCAGCCTGGTGTAGGGCTTAATTTCGCAGCAGAGAGCCTACTAGCACTGAAATTGACAGTCTTGTCAGTTTCACAGCTGCTATTATTTCACATTTCATCTCCAGCTCCAGCTGTCATCCTTGGGGCCGGAGGCTCCAGCTGCGAGCCTCACGCGAGGCTGACAGGTGGAGCTGGAGAGGAAATATGAAATCATAGCAGCCAAAAAACTGACAAGAATGTCAATCTGCTGGTAGGCTTCCTGCTTTGAAACTGAGCCCTGCACAGCTCACAGCTAGGGCTGTCAGCCCTGGGGCAAGGAGCTCCATCTGTGAGCCCCATGAGGCTGTCAGTGCCCACACAATGCCCCACTTCACTGGGTGCAAGTACTCTTGGTGAGGACGTGCACCAGCGGCCGAAGGAGGGCAGTGTGGATACCAACAGCTGATTTAATTGCTATGGTGGTTATAGGTCCTGGTCTATAACTAGGGTCCCTAGTCACTAAAACAATACAAATAATAAACAGTAATAATAATAGCTCTGTGAGATGTAGGGGACCCAACCACACAGGGTACAAGTTATTTTGATTTCCTACACAGATTAAAAATTCAGAGCACAGATGAAGGCAAAAAGGCAACAATTGTTTTCTTTTAACAGTAAACACTATCATAAGCCACCCTTTATCCTCGTGTCTCCATCACCACTTGTATGAAAGCCTTTGAAACAATATAAAATATATCAAGTACTCACTTTTGTTTCACACTGTGCTGCAATTTCTTCAAAAGGTGCTTTCTGGAACTTTTCAATCACAAGACGCCTCTTTTCTTTCTCCTGCTCTTCAAGTCCAGTATTATCTTTTAAAAAATGAAGACAGTTCTAATTTATGCTTATATAGACTTCCTACAATAAGTGAAATGACAATACATTTAGAGGTTTGTGTGTCTTCACTTTTTATTACTACTACTTAAAACGAAGACATAAGAATAGAATATTTTAAACGAATAGTAAAAAGTAGTCACAGCTTAGGCAGACTTATTGAATAAAGTTCTAGTTAGTCAAATTCCCTGTAATAATGGAACACGCACTTGAGAATCAGTGTAAAAAAGTTAACACAACATCATATCCTGTGGTTCCAACTCAGTTCCCACTCAGCCCATCAGTAGGAGTTTTGCCTGAATAGGGACTGCAGGATTTGCCCAGTAAGTTATTGTCTGAGCTCAGGAGGTCACCACAGATGCAGTGGAACGTGGTCCAAACTTCATCCAGTGGCCATGTTCTTGGGTTTATAGTATTAAACTATGCAATCCGTTATCCATCTTTTGCTATCTTCTTGCCCTTACACTTGGGGGCAATAGGCTGAAAACAGGTGCTAAGACTTTGTGCAGCTTGTTTTTTTCAATATACTTGAATTAGTATCGATCCCCAGTTTTTCAAGTGTACACAAGACCATCAACTCCATATACTATTCATTTTTTTTTTTAAATAGTCAGCCTAACAAATTTAACCTGAGACCAGAAAGTCAACTTGGACTCCTTTATTTTCATGCATCATAACCAGCAGTAAAGAGTTTGCACACCAAGGTATACCCTCAGTAACACCCTGTTGTCTTGTAAGTATGTTCCAAGTTACACTTTGATATGTGCATGGGCATAGTTTGACTCGCATAATCTTTATTACTGGTGGTGAGGGTTAGAAGGAAGAACTCAGCTGCATTTTCAGACCCTAGGTTAAGTTTGCCGAGTTGGCAGTTGGAAAAACACCTTTTTAATCATAAATGGAGCGTATCTGACAACGGAACTCCTCTGAATCCCATAATGCTAATTTCACACTCTATACTCAGAGAACTCCCTTTGAGGACTTGACCATTTGTCACTATACTAAAGGTGCTTTACAGATATTTACTTAACTGAAATTCACACAGACTAAGGATAAAACTATATGTGAATTGCTTAAGTGTTTTTCAAGCCTTGACCTGTAAAGGGAAAGTTCCAGAAACCGTTAAAAATAAGAATTCATTTACCAGCTTTTCAGTAAGTCACACCAGCTATAGGTAAGGAGACTAGTTCTCTAAGAAATGCTGAAGATCATTTAAGGGGTTTGTGGTTTCAAACCAACCTGCTACATGATGAAAAACTAATATAGTATTTTAAGTATGCTATGTTAGCAAAGCTTTTTTCTAGCAAATATTTCATGTACTGGAGAAGTGTAAATGTAGTATTGCAATAAATCTCACCAATTGCTTTCTTCAAAGCTTCAAAGGTGATTTCTTCAGTATTATTGACCTAAAGGAAATAAGTGGCTTTTAATTCAGTGAAACAACACAAACTGCTGAAGAATAAGTAATTTGTCTATACTCAACTATAACTTCAAAAGGGACTTAGGAGCCAAAATCCCAATGGGCACTTAAGTGCCTAAATCTCTTTTGAAAAATGAGATTTAGGCTCCTCAATTGGTTGAGCATTGCAACATTGAGTGCAGCAACACCTAAATACCTTTTCATGTTTTTAGCCTAACAGAGTTTTTATTTAAGAGACAGATTACTGTGAATACATAAAGTAGTCTTATATTTCTTCACCATCGCAATGACTTGCTGTGTGATTACAAATCTTTTGTCTTCTGCATTATATTCATGTTTAGTGATTCACCTATTTTATTATAGACTGAGCTGGTAATTGCAGCCAGACTTATGGTTGCCTGACACTTCATTAAGACACATTTTTCAGTTGCCTATACGTTTACAAAATTAACTATTTGTGCTGAAATGCCTCAGGTTGATTTTATTTATTTATTTATTTATTTAGGTAAATTTCAGCAAAAAGAATTCAGCAGCTTCTGGGAATGAGAGTAAGGAAAAAATACATTTTACTTCGCACCTTCAGGCTTTGTAACACGGACTTGAAATTTGCCACAGGGTGGCCTGTGTGTCAGTATGTGCTTTTTGCTGCTGGGAAAAAACCAAAACAAAACCACCCTGTCAAGTTATAAGCCCATGAAAAACTGCAGTTTGCACATGCTCAGTTGAGACTTGTTAGCATTGACAGCTAAATTCTTTTTACATTTTTTTGCCTGAACTGAGCATGTTCCACCGCAGGGCTGAGCAGGACTTTCCCTACAATTGCTGTTCTCGGCGGCTATTGGTGGCTATGGAACTGGGCACCTGAACAGAGAAGGAGACTCTGTTCTATGCTCTCAATACTCTCCCTATTGCCACCCAGGCAACGTAAAGAAGGAAACTGACTCAAATAGAGAGGACACAAAAGCCTGACCTCTAATTTGGAGAAGGAATGTGGTGAAACACAGAGGAAGGAGCAGACTGGAACAAAGAGCATGGTGTGGGAAGGAAAGACTGGGGCTCAGAACAAGGGAAGGTAGGCCCTAGGGACTGACTATGTCAGAAAACTGGGAACTGGGTGGAGAAGAGGGGAGGCTGAGACTGTTCCCAGTTTAGGGACAGGATGGAGGAGGTGTGGGCACTAAGACAAGCTAGGCAAGGAGAATGGGACATTGAGCTAAGAGCTCTATCCCAAGTTGCACACCTAAAATTAGTGCACACTTCTGACCTTATTTTCTGTGCCTCAGTTCCCCATCACATAGGGGTGTGTGAAAAATAGTTAATACACTGCTCTACAGCCAAAATGCTTCTGAGATAAATGTAGCCAAACTTTACTAATTCTGGGTTGCGGAGAACAAAAATGATGCTTAAAATTGTTGATTGGCTCTAGTTTTCAAGATATGCTATTGGGTCAGTATATATGACCCTTGACTTGGGAATGGCGGAGGATAAGAGAAGGGATCTCAATTTAATCCAGAAATGACTAAAATACGTCTTTGACTGGATCTATAAATACATCTATGACTGGGTTTGGACAGTACTTGCTTTTTAGGCAAAACAATGAATGATGCAATCTGAAGCTGGTATTGCATCATACATGATATGAATTGCATCATGTTATTCCTAGAAGTCATGGATGATGCAATCATAACGAAGCTTACATCACTCTGCTGAACAAATTGCCCTATATCAGCTCTAGAAATCATACAGTGTCGTGCTCTCTTATTTGTCAGTGTTTGATTTTGCAAAGGGACACATTTCTGTTTAGCCAAAGTGAGCAGAGATGCCTCGTACTTGTGTGAACAGTGCAGATAACTTCTGCTATGTTTGTGGTGAAGTGACTTTTGCATCACAAAAGCGCAGTATAACCACTATGGTTAAGAAAGCCTATCCCCTTTATTTTGGCTGCAAAATTGGAGATCAGGACAAGGAGTATGCTGCAACACTTGTGCAACAAATCTTCGCCAGTGGTTGAACAGGAAAAGGAAATCTATGCCTTTTGCAGTGCCAATGATTTGGAGAGAGCCAACAGATCATACCAGCAATTGTGACTTCTGCATGGTGCCTCCAGTTTGGAAAGGTGTGTCAAAGAAGAAAAAAAGTGGACTGTGCATTATCCAACCATTCCATCAGCTATACGCCCAGTACCCCACGGAGAAGGACTGCCGGTTCCTGATGCACCAGAATCATTCTCACTTGAGTCAGACGAGGAAGAGGACCCACATTTTCTCCCATCCTCTTCCTCTGAACCACACCTCATACCACAAGGTGAACTGAATGACCTTGTCAGGGATTTGGAACTACCCAAGACTAAGGCAGAGCTGTTGGGCTCCAGACTACAGCAGTGGAATCTCCTGGCAGGTGATGTTAGGGTTTCCATATTCCGTGATCGTCAAAAGGATCTTGTCCCATTCTTCTTCATGGAAGGTGATCTTGTAGCCTGCAACAACATCGATGGTGTGATGGCAGCCCTCAACATCGTTCACGATCCAGATGAGTGGAGACTGTTCATTGATTCATCGAAGACGAGTCTTAAAGCTGTTTTACTGCATAATGGCAATGTTTTGCCATCAATTCCAGTTGGTCATGAAGTCCATATGAAGGAAACCTATGACAACATGAAACAACTTTTGAGGTGCATAAACTATGACCAACATCAGTGGCAGCTTTGTGGCGATTTGAAGGTTGTTGCTCTCTTGCTTGGTCTGCAGACTGGATACACAAAGTACTGCTGTTTTCTCTGCGAATGGGATAGTCGTGCAAGAGATTCCCACTACATCAAGAAAGATTGGCCACTCCGACAGTCATTGGAGCCTGGGAGGAAAAGTGTTCAGCATCCACCACTTGTTGAATCAAGGAATATTTTGTTACCACCCTTACACATCAAGCTGGGTCTGATGAAGAACTTCGTCAAGGCTATTGACAAAACACAAGCAGCTTTCAAGTACCTCCGTGGAAAATTTCCAAGGTTAAGTGAAGCTAAGATAAAGGAAAGTGTCTTTGTTGGTCCTCAGATTCGTGAACTTCTTCGAGATGATGCATTTGACCATGCACTGCATGGCAAGGCAAAGATGGCATGGAAAGCCTTCCAGTTAGTGGCAATACATTTTCTCGGAAACAACAAGGCAGACAACTACAGGTTGTTGGTGGAAAACCTCCTCAAGGCATACAAAAGTCTTGGTTGCAACATGTCACTAAAGATACATTTTTTGCACTCTCATCTAGATTTTTTTCCACCGAACTGCGGAGCAGTGAGCGACGAGCATGGCGAGCGATTTCACCAGGACACTGCAACAAAGGAGAAACGCTATCAGGGCAAATGGAGCCCATCAATGCTTGTAGATTATTGCTGGACAGTGACAAGAGATGCTCCATTTAATGAATATAAGAGACAAGCCAAGAAGCGCCAACTAGACACTGAATAGGACTAAATTGTGTACATAATAGTTTTTTGCCTTTTGTTTCATAATAAATTTTATTTATATAACCCTTTTGCTGATTTTTAAAGTGTTACATAAACAGGACAGGTGAACTATTATCATGGAAAGCAACCATAAACACATGCAAAGACCTAGGTTTACAATTTATGATGAAAACTCTACTATCTACACAATATACATAGACATAAAATGTAAAAACTTAAATATCTTAGAAACAGTAGCCAGTTGTTTTAATTGTCATATTTGACTTCAGCACATCAAAATACATAATAAATAGCACATTTTATCTCTGAAGCAGACGACTTCTCAAAAATTGTAGACTAGTGATATTTGTGAAGAACTTAGACACTATGCTGAGAACCCTATACAAAAGCCCATGAGGAAATTAAAATTCTGTATTCAGAGCAGGCTTTGAATAGTGTGAAGTAAAGAAGATATGGGCAGGCCACAATTTTAATGAGGATGAGAAAGAATACTATTCTTTCAATGAGCAACATCCCTCCTGTGCACTGAATGATGCAGGAGTCCTGTGAAAAACTAGGATGTGATCAGATAATTAAAGACTATCATAATGCAGGGGGAAGGAGAAGGAATTAAGGCTGCGCAGACACTCTAAGGGCTGGTCCACACTAACCCCCCAGTTCGAACTAAGATACGCAACTTCAGCTACGTGAATAATGTAGCTGAAGTCGAAATATCTTAGTTCGAACTACGAGGTACTTACCGCGGGTCCACACGTGGCAGACAGGCTCCCCCGTTGACTCCACGTACTTCTCTCGTGGAGCAGGAGTACCGGTGTCGACGGCGAGCACTTCCAGGATCGATTTATCGCATCTAGACAAGACGCGATGAATCGATCCCAGAAGATTGATTGCTTACCGCTGAACCCGGAGGTAAGTATAGACGTACCCTTAGTTCTTGTATTTCTTAACTATTGAGCTTGAGACCATAATGTTCTTTCAACAGATTTAGAATCACACACACAAAATTAATAAGAATTCAGATAGGACATCAGCATTTACACCCCTGCTCTTGTGAGGGTGTAAATGCTGCTTCTCTTTAGCACTCATAGAAAATTGGAAATTAATTACTTTTCATCGTTGTGTTACACATTTCCTGACACAAGTTAGAAGTAACAGAAACGGCTTACATTTTATGCTCAGCACACTTTTTTTTGGAGGGGGTGGGGGTAAATTTCCAGAGTCACTGGAAAGTGGAATATCTATTCAGAACACTTCAGTTAAGAAGTCTAAGATTTGTCCCAACAGTGAGTCATAATGTAGCCTTCCTGCAAGATAAGTAGTCTCAATCCCTATACCTTATGTCTGTATCTTTTGTTTGATTCTATCAGTTCTTTCCTCTGCCTTAAAATACAGTTTATTATACATTCCCGAAAATAGAAAGGACAAGGTAAGACTTATTTATGATATACAATGTGTGGAATTTCTCTCTTCCTGTGTTCAGTTCCCACAGTAAGTGGTCAGTGGCATCAAGTTACATATTTGGAGTTGCCTGTATTTTACTCAGTTAAGACGTAATGTCTCATAATATATTACACAGAAATTTAGCATATAATTAGAGTTCCCCCAATACGTTACACTGGCTGAAAGGTACCTATCTAGAAGCTTCATTGAAACAGTAGCCCATATCAATGGTCAAAAATAACTCAAATATTGTAATGTACTTCAGCTTTAATAAACTAGATAATAAAAAGTTTTAGTTCTGAAGAGTTGCAAAATAAAACATGCAAGACAAAAGATTTTGTGAGAGTTTCTCTGGAAAAGTTTCATTCTGTAGGTTGTCTCTTTATGCAAGAAATACTTCCTAGGATACCTTGTTTTTCCACATACCTTATCCTCTGTGTTGTTGCCAGGCAGAATATCCACCTGAATAGATACTGTGTCCACAACGCTCTTCCTTCTGGAGAGTCTATCTTCATCTAGACAAAAGTAACATTTTTCATTTTTTCTATCGGTGATTAAAAAAAAAAGGCAAATTCATGTTTCCTCACACAGCTGTGGATTTGTTTCCCCCTGCCTCTATAGCCAAGTTCATCTATTTTATCAATAGGATATTTGTAAAAAATATGACAAAGTTGCCTTCTGTATTAGTGATTTTAAAATTCTTCCAAGTGTCACACAAGTTAAGAACTATAACAGCCATGTAATACCATCACATACATTCTACACTTCTAGGCCACAAAAGTTGAATTCTGAAGAGTTGTTTGTAATTTAAAATTCACGTTTTTAGGCCTTAGTTTAGAGATGTCTTGAAACACAAAAGAGCTCTTCCACAGATGGTTCAGATGGCTCTTTGCAGAAAGGAACAGTGTGGGAGGAGAAATATTTCTTCCCCTGCTGCCACTGATCTGATGAACATAAGAGTGTAAGAATAGCCATAGTGGGTCAGACCAAAGGTCCATCTAGCCCAGTATCTGGTTTTGTGACAGTGGCCAATGCCAGATGCCTCAGAGGGAATGAACAGAACAGGGCAATAATAGAGTGATCCATCCCGTTGTCCTGTCCCAGCTTCTGGGAATTAGAGGCTTAGGTACCCCAAGAGCACTGGGTTGACTATCTCGGCTAGCAGCCATTGATGGACCTACTCTGCATGAGTTTATCTAATTTTTGGAACCCAGTTATACTTTTGGCCTTGACAACATCCCTGGACAAAGAGTTCCACATTTTGACTGTGTGAAGAAGTACTTCTTTATGTTTCTTTTAAAACTGCAGCCTATTAATTTCATTGGGAGACCCCTGGTGCTTGTGTTACACGAAGGGGTAAATAACACTTCCATATTCACTTTCTCCACACCATTCATGATTTTAATAGACCTCTATCATATTCCCCCCTTAGTTATCTCTTTTCTAAGGTGAACAGTCCTAGTATTTTAAATATTTTATCAGATGGAAGTTGTTCCATATCCATAAGCATTGGTGATCTTCCTGAAAACACCATCCTGGCCACCACGGATGTAGAAGCACTTTACACCAATATTCCACATGAGGATGGACTACAAGCTGTCAAGAACAGTATCCCTGATGAGGCTACGGCACACCTGGTGGCTGAGCTTTGTGACTTTGTCCTCACCCACAACCATTTCAGATTTGGGGACAACTTATACCTTAAAGTCAGAGGCACTGCTATGGGTACCCGCATGGCCCCACAGTATGGCAACATTTTTATGGCTGACTTCTTAGAATCATAGAATATCAGGGTTGGAAGGGACCTCAGGAGGTCATCTAGTCCAACCCCCTGCTCAAAGCAGGACCAATCCCCAGACAGATTTTTGCCCCAGATCCCTAAATGGTCCTTTCAAGGATTGAACTCACAACCCTGGGTTTAGCAGACCAATGCTCAAACCACTAAACTATCTCTCCCCCGCCAACTTAGAACAATGCTTTTTCAGATCTAATCCCCTAGCGCCCCTCCTCCACTTGTACTACATTGATGACATCATCATATAGACCCACAGGAAGGAGACCCTTGAAGAATTCCACCTGGATTTCAACAACTTCCACCCCACCATCAACCTCAGACTGGACCAGTCCATACAAGAGATCCACTTTCTGGACACTACAGTGCAAATAAGTGATGGTCATAAATACCACCCTATACCAGAAACCTACTGACCACCATACTTACCTACATGCCTCCAGCTTCCATCCAGGACACATCACACGATCCATCGTTTACAACCAAGCCCTAAGATACAACTGAATTTGCTCCAATCCCTCAGATAGAAACAAACATCTATAAGATCTTTATCAAGCATTCTTAAAACCACAATACCCACCTGGGGAAGTGAGGAAACAGATTGACAGAGTAAGACGGGTACCCAGAAGTCACCTACTACCGGACAGCCCAACAAGGAAAATAACAGAACAGCACTGGCCATCACATACAGCCCACAGCTAAAAACCTCTCCAGCACATCATCAACGATCTGTAACTTTTCCTGGAAAACGATCCCTCACTCTCACAGACCTTGGGAGGAAGACAGTCCTCGCTTACAGACACCCCCCCCAACCTGAAGCAAATACTCACCAGCAACTACACAGCACACGACAGAAACACTAAGCCAGGAACCAATCCCAGTAACAAACCTCGTTGCCTACTCTGTCCCCATATCTATTCTAGTGATACCATCAGAGGACCCAACCACATCAGCCACACAATCAGGGACTGATTAACCTGCACGTCTACTAATGTGATGTATGCCATCATGTGCCAGCAATGCCCCTCTGCCATGTACATTGGCCAAACCGGACAGTCTCTATGTAAAAGAATAAATGGACACAAATCAGGACATCAGGAATGGTAACATACAAAAGCCAGTAGAACACTACTTCAATCTCCCTGGACATTCTATAACAGATTTAAAAGTAGCCATACTTGAACAAAAAAAACTTCAGAAACAGACTTCACAGAGAAACTGCTGAACTAAAATTCATTTGCAAATTTAATGCCATTAATTTGGGCTTGAATAGGGACTGGGAGTGGCTGGCTCACTACAAAAGCAGCTTTCCCTCTTCTGGAATTGACACCTCCTCATCAATTATTGGGAGTGAACTACATCCATCCTGATTGAATTGGCCCTGTCAACACTGGTTCTCCACTTGTGAGGTAACTCCCTTCCCTTCATGTGTCAGTATAATAATGCCTGCATCTGTAATTTTCACTCCATGCATCTGAAGAAGTGGGTTTTTTACCCATGAAAACTTATGCCCAAATAAATCTATTAGTCTTTAAGGTGCCAGCAGACTCCTTGTTTTTTCTACGCATTTTTGTTATCCTTCTCTCTACCTTTGCCAAATCTAATATATCTTTTTTGAGATTGGGTGACCTGAACTGCACACTGTATTCAAGATTTGGGTATACCATGTATTTATATAGTGGCATTATGATATTTACTGTCTTATTTTCTAACCCTTTCCTAATGGTTCCTAAAATTCTGTTAGCTTTTTCAACTGCTGCTGCATACTGAGATGTTTTCAGAGAACTATCCACAATGACTCCAAGATCCCTTCCTTGAGTGGTAACGGCTAATTGAGACCCCATCATTTTGTATATATATTTGGGATTATATTTTCCAATGTGCATTACTTTGCACTTATCAACATTGCATTTCATCTGCCATTTTGTTGCCTAGTCACCCAGTTTTGGTAGATCCCTTTGTAACTCTTTACAGTCAGCTTTGGACTTAACTATCTTAAATAATTTTGTATCATCTGCAAACTTTGCCACCTCACGGTTTATTCCTTTTCCCAGATCATTTGTGAATATGTCAAATAGCACTGGTCCCAGTACATATCCTTGGAGGACCCTGCTATTTACTTAACTCCAGTGTGAAAACTGACCATTTATTCCTACCTTTATTTTCTATATTTTAATCAGTTACTGATCCATAAGAGGACCTTCCTTCTTATCCCATGACTGCTTACTTTGCTTAAGTGCCCTTGATGTGGGACCTTGTGAAAGTCCAATTACACTATATCCACTGGATCACCTTTGTCCACATATTTGTTGACTCCCTCTATGAATTCTAATAGATTAGTGAGGCATGATTTACCTTTTAGAAAAGCCATGATGCCTCTTCCCGCAACATATTGTGTTCATCATCGTGTCTGATAATTCGGTTGTTTACTAAAGTTTCAACTAATTTGCCTGGTGCTGAAGTTAGGTTTACCGACCTCAATAGCCAGGATTGCCTCTGGAGCATTTTTTTTTGGGGGGGGGGGGGGGAGAGGAGAAGAACAATTGGAGTTACATTAGCTATCCTCCAGTCATCTGGACATAATTTGCTGGACATAACTTAGTTTACAACATAGATTCCCAGTCTGGTTACACAACCATTTCCCTCCTCCTTTCTTGTTATTGCATCAAGAGGCACTTTTGAAAGTTTAACTGCCTGCAAAATTTGTTGGAATGCAAGACTGATTACACTTTTTGTGAAGAGTATGGTAGTTTCATTAATGCTAGAGGGAGCAGTAGAATTGCATTTAATAGGGAACATTCAGGACTCAGTGCCAAATCTGACTGTTTTGCTATACATTCGATTTGATTTTCCATTCTCCTCCACTCCTTCCCATGAGTCTTGTAATGTGACAGCATAGCTGGGACATAGTGCATGGGTAATTACTTACCTACTCATGTCTTGTTCCGAATTTGTATAAGAAAAAGTGCTTGTGGAAGCTCATGAATGGAAAACTAAGGCCCTCTAGATTTATGCATAGAAGAATTATATCATTGGCTGCCACAACCTTCTTTGTGTTGCTCTGGCTGAAGTTCCTCAACCCTGTTCTAAAAGATCCAATTCTACAGATTACGTTAGCTCAGACTTCATTAAGGAGTAATAATGCTGGGGATTCAGAAAGTGAGGACTTCTACATGTGATGTGTGGAATTCAGAGCTCCACCAGGGATGTGGAGGACCTCCTTTGCCATACATTAATACATCTTTGCCATGTGACTATTGCACGGCCTGTGTTATATAGGTTGGTGGTGATAGGCCTCAGATTTCCGCATCATTATTGGCACCCTTGTCAGCAATCTTAGAAGTCAAGAATTGAATGAGCCAACATGTTTGAGCAACATGAGATGCTTCCCCTACCCATGTTGGCTCAAAGTTTTGAATATTAGGCCTGAGACTTACTACATTTCCTGAGTGTCAAATCTGTTACTTGTACTTTTCTATATTCATCTCATTTTCCTTTGCAAACACAATGTTGTAGTACAAAGCGCACACTCAAGCACTCCTTTCAATAGCTTTCCATTGGCTTCCTGTCTCTTCAGAAAAACAAGAAATATGGTTCAATATAGTCTTAAAAATAAAATAGGATTAGTTTTATAGCATAAAAAGGACAGAGTGAAGAACAAAACACAGGGGAGACAGACAAACCAGCCTGAGGCTTCCACATAGATTACAGGTATTAGGACTAATTTAGCTAATAATTTACTATTACCCGTGCACTGAAATACAGCTGGACATGTATTTTAATATGGTTGCCAGAGATACTCCATATTGGTAAAGGTATTTTGGAGAATCTGGCTCATCTTTAATTTTCTGATGCAGACCTGCTACTCCCTACTCGTTCCATATGACACCCAAAGAACGTATAGGAATCTGAGGAAAGCATAAAGCATGCTGACTATAAAAAATAAATGCAAGACAAAATTGTATCTTTGCTGCCACCTTGCTGCCTTATCTATAATCCACATACTTTTTGTCCTATGCTGGATTCAGCATGGTTCTGTGTGTACAGATGCCTCCCCCCTTTTGAAACGCTTTAATTTTACATACTAGGAAAACAAGGTGATTGCACTCAGAATATTTTGTTGACTAGGAAAAGCAAGCCCATACCTGTGTGTTAAATATCATATGGGCTCTTTGGAGCTTTCTGATTAGTCAAGTTAGTTTGTGGAAAGCACGAACCCAGTCCTCCACTACCACAAATTATGCAGTTGAGTTTCTCACATTTGGGGAAATCACAGCGGTCAGCACACACGCAGTGCAAAGGACATATGCACTTTCGGCTGTGTTTTTATACAATACCACCATGGTTTTTGATTATTAACCAACTTATATAGACATGGATTATCCAATGGGATCAGCTTCAAACAAGAGACCAATATGAAACTCCTTACTTTCAAGCTTCCTACAACATCCATTTTTCCTTTTCTACATAAAGACCCAGTGCCCCAAAAAAGTTTCTCTCAAAATGTGATCGGTTAAATAGAGAGAGTTAGATTTACATGGGTGATAACATGCTTAATCAAGTGATACAGTACCTGATTCCCATTTACATTAAGGCTCCTCTAATTTGCTTTATAATACACCGATTTAAAATAAATAAAATCACCTTTTACACCCACTTTAAGAACGGCATAAGAGTTTCTTATTGTAGTATAAATGAGCATCAGATATTTTCGAGTCCTTAAAGCTGGTCACCCTCTGTTTCAGGATGACAAAAGCAGTATTTTTTCTCCTAGCAGTAACATAAGCCAGAATTTCAGAACTGGACACACACTATTAAAAGATTAACACTACATTCTCCAAAATGCAAAATAGTGCAGCCTTTACAAAAAAAGATTTTTCAAGGAAATAACTCTTCCTTCATTCCGTCTGAATCCCACTGCACAGAAGGACAAGGCCTGGCAAACGAGAGGCTAGATGATCTATCATATATTTAAATACACTGAACATTTCAGAAAGACAGCAGCTCTAGTCTTTCTTTACCACCAGGCAATTCAAAGAAATAAAGCATCAAAGGCCTCCATTGCAAGACAGAGGAAACTATCAATCAAAAGAAGGATACAAAGCTAGTGATCCATGTTTGAATTATAGCGGTCATCCTCAAAGATTTTACTATGAACAAAAGATAGAAGTGGGAGGCAAACCTGTTGAAAGTCTCAGAATAAGGCTAAAAAACAAAGATGATGTAATGGTAGGTGTCTACTATAGACCACCTAACCAGGAAGAAGAGGTGCATGATGCTTTTTCCAAACTACCAAAATCATCCAAAACACTGGAGTTGGTAGTAATGGGGGAGTTCAACTACTCAGACATCTGTTGAGAAAATACAGCAGGGCACAGATTATGCAAGGAGTTCTGGGAATGCATTGGAGACTTATAATTACAGAAGGTGGAGAAAGTGGGTGGGAGAGAGGCCATTCTAGATTTGATTCTGATAAACAGGAAGGAACTAGTTGAGAATCTGAAGGTGGAAGGCAGCTTAGGTGAAAGCGATCATGAAATGATAGAGTTCATGATTCTATGAAATGGTAGGAGGGAAAACAGCAGAAAAAGACAATGGATTTCAACAGGGCAGACCTGACCAAACTCAAAGACCAATAGACTTGCTTCTCATGGGATTTTGCCTAAGGGAAAAGAGTTCAGAAGAGTTGGCGGGTTTTAAAAGAAACATTATTAAGGGCACAAGAGTAAATTATCCCAATGCATAGAAAAGATAGGAGGCATGGTAAGAGA
Source organism: Trachemys scripta elegans (assembly GCF_013100865.1). Taxonomy (NCBI): domain Eukaryota; kingdom Metazoa; phylum Chordata; order Testudines; family Emydidae; genus Trachemys; species Trachemys scripta. Next base: position 266,513,706 of record NC_048299.1, on the reverse strand, counting down.
CCACTCTGTCTTAACCAGGATGTCTTCAATGACCTGAAACACAAAAGAAATAGTCATATAAAAAGTGGAAACTAGGTCAAATAATGAAGGATGAATATTAAAAAAATAACACAAGAATGTAGGGACAAAATTAGAAAGGCCAAGTCACAAAGCAAGATAAAACTAGCTAGAGACATAAAAGTTAACAAGAAAACATATTACAAATACATGTGAAGCAAGAGGAAGATCAAGGACGGAGTAGGCCTATTACTCAATGAGGAGGAAAAGACAAGAAATGTTTATTTACAGGACCATGGTTCTTTGAGATGTGATAAGATGAATATTCCACCTAGGCAAATGTGCACCCAATGCACTGGAGCTGGACAAATTTACCTAGCAGTACTTGTGTGGGGCAGGGGTGGAGGGGGAGAGGCAGTGCTTGTGCTCCATGGCCATAGACCCTCCTCTGGCTATATGAGGTAGCACTGCCCCAACCCTCCCTCAGTTCTTTGCCACCGAATGCGTGGACTCAAGACTCCAATACACAGGGGACAGAGGGTTGGTCATGGAATACAAATCTCCATCATATCTCGAAGAACCACAGTTACAATAAGTACATGTTTCTTCCTCTTCAAGTAGATGCTGCCGCATATTCCAGATATGTCCAGTTGAAAGGCTAGACATCGTCTGACATCTAAGATATGGAGATGCTGCTCCTTCAGAGATGAATGAGACTTAGGAAAAAACAGGTAAATATACTGGTTCAAATGAAACAGAGACCACTTTAGGCAAAAATTTTGGGTGTGGTTGAAAAGTCACTTTGTCTTTGGAGAATTGTCTATAAGGAGGCTCTGCCATCACATCTGCAACTCACATACACTCCTTGTGGATGTTATCACTACGGCTGTCAAAGTAACGCTCTCCTTGATGCAGAACTGCCATGGCCAGATCGCCTTCAGTCACAGCAACCTGGACTGTGTTCCCCTTTGTTTGTTCATATCATACATCGCAGTGGTATTGTAAGTATGTGAATCACTGAGTCTCTGATATAGTACTGAAAAGTGTGAGATGCATTGTAGATGACCAAAAGCTACAGCAAATTGATATGGAGTGTGGCCGCCTACACCGACCACAGTCCCTGTAGTTTCAGTGACCACAGGTGCACTCCCCAACCCCTCAGTGAGCCATCACTAACAGCCGAATTGGTTGGTGAAGGCTGGACAAAAGGAATGCCTTGGAAAACATTCTGTGGACACGTCCACCTCTGCAAGGAGACTAGGACCAGTGGAGGGAGACAAACCAGTCTGTCTAGAGAATGAAGAGATCTGACAGTAGTCGAGATACGAGAAGATGTGAATTCCCTTCTTCCTGAGAAATACCATAACGACCACACATTTGGTAAAAACCCAGGGGGCAGAAGAGAGACTGAATGGAAGCACTGTGTACTGAAAGTGGCATCCCGCCATTATGAACTGAAGGATCTTTCTGTGCCTCAGTCAAATCACCACGTGAAAGTAGGCATCCTGAAGGTCCAGAGACGCAAACCAGCCATTCTGAGACAACGCGGGGAGAATAGTTGATAGAGTGACCATCTGGAACCTCATGTACCTGACATATTTGTTGAGGCTGTGAAGGCTGAGGATAAGTCTTATCCCTCCCTTTGATATGTGTACCACCAGGAAGTATTGGGAGTAGAAGCCATGACCCTCGTGTTCCAGCAGAACCTCCTCCATTGCTCCAAAGCCAGCAGAGAGCTGACCTGCTAGAGGACCAGTATCTCATGTGAGGAGTCCCTGAAATATGCAAGCCATATGAGCAAAGGTTGAAGGAACCGCGTATGTTTAGTTTGGAAAAGAAAAGATTAAGGGGGGACATGATAGCGGTCTTCAAATACTTGAAAGGCTGCCATAAAAAAGATGGAGAAAAGTTTGTCTCTTGTCCTGCCCTCGGTGGCAAGAGAGAACATGTGTTCAAACTACAGCATAACAGATTTAGATTAAATCTCAGGAAAAACTTCCTAACTGTAAGAACAGTAGGACAATGGAACAGACTGCCTAGGGAGGTTGTGGAAGCTCCTTCACTGGAGGTTTTCAAAAGGAGGCTGGATAGCCATCTGTCTTGGATGGTTTAGACACAACAAATCCTGCATCTTGGCAGGGGGGTAGACTGGATGACCCTTGCGGTCCCTTCTAACCCTATGGTTCTATGAGAGAAAAACTACTACTGCAACTAACACAACCTTAACTAACACTAAGGGTACTACTAACTATATACAACAAGAGAACAAACTAAACTAGTTGAGAGGTTGAGGCCACCCAGAGCTCAGACTCCAGCCATGGGCAGTAAGAAGGAATAGAGGGAGGGTTGGGGTGGCACCACCTCATGTAGTCAAGGGAGGGGCTATATAGTCACAAGGTGTGAATGCTGCCCCTCTACAGGTACTGCTAGGCAAATTTCTCCTGCTCCGGAGTGCTGTGCGCACACAGCTAGGTGGAATACATGGCTGCAACTACTCAAAGATGAAGAGAATGGCTGAAATGTTATATCCCTTTTTATTTCAGTTTTCACCAGAAAAATTAGCAGTGATTGGATGACTGACATAGTGAACATCATTGTAAATGGGGTAGGATCCGAGGCTAAAATAGAAAAACAACATATGGAGAATTACTTAGACAAGATAGATGTCTTCAACAGGGCCTGATGAAATACATCCTAGTATACATAGGGAACTAGCTGAAGAGATCTCTGAGCCATTCATGATTATCTCTGAGAGCTTGGGAAGGATGGGAGAGATACCTGAGGACTGGAAAAGGACAAATATGTTACCAATCTATAAAAAGGAGAATAAGCACATTCCAGGAAATTTATAGACCAGTCAGCTTAACTTCAATACCTGGAAAGATAAAGGAACAAATAATCAGTTTGTAAGCCTCTAGAAGAAAATAAGGTGTAAGTATTAGTCAACATGGATTAGTCAAGAACAAATCATGTCAAACCAACTTAATACCCTTCTTTGACAAGGTAGCAAGTTTGTGGATGGGGGGGGGGGAAGATGTGATATATCTGAACTTTAGTGAGGCATTTGATACGGTTTCATCTGACCTCAAACAAACTAGAGATATGTAGCCTAGGCAAACCTACTACAAGATGGATGCACAACTAGTTGGAAAACCTGTACTCAGAGAATATTTATCAGTGGTCCACAATCGATCTGGAACGATATATCGACTGAGGTCTTTCAGGGATATGTCCAGGATCCAATTCTATTCAATATCTTAATAAATTATATGGATAATGGCATAGAATACACTTATAACGTTTGTGGACGATACCAAACTTGGAGGGGTTGCAAGCACTTTGGATGACAGTACTAGAATTCAAAATGGTCTTGACAAACTGGAGAAATGGTCTGAGATATGGACAAATTAGAGAAAGCCCAGGGGAGAGCAACAAAAATGATTAAAGTCTAGAAAACATGATCAACAAAGAAAGATTGAAAAAAATTGGTTTTGTTTGGTCTGGAGAAGAGAGTGGAGACACGATAATAGTATTCAAGTATATAAAAGATTGTTATAAAGAGGAGGGTGATAAATTGCCCTCCTTATCTACTGAAGACAGGATAAAAAGTAATGGGCTTGAATTGCAGCAAAGGAAAATTAACTTAGACAAAAGGAAAAACTTCCTATCTGTAAGGGTAGTTAAGCACTGGAATAAATTACCTAGGGTGGTCGTGGAATCTCACCCATTGATGATTTGTAAGAACGCGTTAGACAGACACCTGCTAGGAATGGTGTAGATAATCCTTAATCCTGCCTCAGTGCAAGGGGCTGGATTGATGACCTATCAAGATCCCTTCCTGTCCTACATTTCTATGAAAATCCAAAACAAAAACTCTTTTGTAATTTTATTAAGGATCTGAGATTTCAGCTAAAATTGTTCTTGTACCATTTGATCTGACGACCAGAGAGCAAAATGAGCACAAAATGTTTAGACTGAGTGATTAAATACATTACATAAGTCCAAGAAAAACTATTAAAAAGGAAACTTGACAGTCACTTGGTCAGTACTTTAATATCATTTGAATGATAGCCAAAATAAAATGACCAGGCTCATTAAACCCCCATGCTTCAGGGCATCAAAAGGAGTCTCGATGAAATTTCCCCCATACCATTGCAATAGAAAATGGGGTGTTTTTTACATCTTACTTTGAAGAGGCTGGTATTGGAGACTATGACCCAGGTCCTGCAACTGAATCAATGTGGTCTAAACTTTGCATCCATACATACAGAGGACCATTGGTAGTATCTGGGCCTATTTCTTTTTTCCAGTATGGCTATTTTCATGTAAATTCGGGAGTTTTCCTCTCCCAGAGGATAGAGAAAGAACACAGTATTATTCAATCCCATATTAGTGTGGGCACAGAGATAATATGTGCCTTTACAAAATTATTCAAAATCCTCTAGGGCTTTATTTTGGATACTTTTGGATTTCAATACAGAATCCACCTAGTACTATGTGATCTAGAATATAAGCTCTCATATTACTTTTTTTTCTAACCCTCACTGTATTTAAGATTTTCTTCACAACTAACTGAATGCTTGTCTATACTTGCAAATGAATCTGGATTAAGGCAGAGGGTGAATTCAAAGCGCAGTAGCTAGTCCTGAGTAACTCTATATGAGGACATGCTTATCCTAGAACAGGAGTGGAGAAACATTGAAAACACAGTAACATGGATAGGGCTTTGGTGTGGGGATGCTTGCAGCAGGGCTAGGGTAATCCAAGTGCCAAGCACCCAGATTAACCGTGCAGTGCAGATACACCCAATTGCAAATCAATAAATTGTCATGTTCCTGACTCTGCAAACAGTCTTAAACATTAGCTGTGTCAGATGTGAATTACCTCATTCATCTCAATGGGATGCACATACTGTAACCTAACTAGGACACTTTAAAGGACGATGCTATTTTACAGATGATCTTTTTACCAGAAACACTGAGCTAATGTGCTTGCCTTATGAACCCAAACATCCTCTGAAACTTCCCTGTGTACCAAAAGTCCCAACTGCCCTGGATTCAGATGCAATAACCTCCATCTGCTTCTAATTACTTCTATGTCGCAATTATGCATTTTCAGTACAAAAACCTGTGGCATAACAAAAATGTGGAACAAGGTGAAAATAAGTTGAATTTAACATGAAAATAAACAAAAGCTAGTGATTTGACTGTATTTTTCAATAAAGAACATCAGTTTTTAAATTTGCCACACTATTTACATTTTTGCTGCACTGTAGTGCGGCAGAGGCCTGGCATCTTGCTGAAGCTTGCCATGGAGTACATGAGATATGATTATGAGGTAGCACTTGGAACAATTACAAAATTGATAGTTATGAAGCGATTAAATCTTTGGGAAAAGAAAAACAGAAGGAAACTACCACATTTTAGAATTCCAAGTTCAAGAATAAAAACAAAGGGAAACCTGATAAAATTACAGCTACAAAACTAGCTACAGCAAGAGGTAAATTAAAACTATGCACAACAGAATTTCTCGCCTATTTATCTAAAGGTCTCCTAAAAGCAGTTTGTTTGGTGGGGTATGTCCTATCCACACACAATAGCTATGAGGAGGACAGGCAGACCTATGGTTCGGATTTACCTTTTGATTTGCGTCTGCATTTATGAGGCTTTTTGCCTGATGGAAATAGAGCTAAATTAAAAAAACAAGAATGAGAATAAAAAATTATGTTTAAGTATCAGCTATGAAGCAAAAGATACAGAAAAAAAAAAGACAGCAAATCACAGAAATTCTATTGCTCACATAAGAAATATGTTAATAAAACTCTCCCCAATATTAGTGATTGTCATGAAAACAGACAGATAGAAGAGCTTTGGTCTTGTCTCACAACAACTCTTAAGGTTCAAAACATTCACTTCCTCCAGCTTCTTATTTTTACCATCAGAACAGGGCTTTGTAAGACAATTAAGAAAAGTTATGCAGTGAAGAAAAAAGTTAGTAGTTGTTATCCCATATATTTCCCTAAGCATTTAAATATTTAAGTAGTTCAAAAACTCTCATTGAAGATTTTTCTGTTGGAAATTATTTAACTAAATCAAAATGTTTCACAGGGACTGTTAGAAGGCTTTTCCTTTACCCTCTCCCCGGTTCTTGTCATGAAGACAGAAAGCAGAAGACCAGAAGTTCGAAGCGCCGGCAATGCGATGTTTATTGGGGTTAGTTTTCAGCAAGCAGGTGTTGTCCCATAACTCTGACGCCACAGAGCCTTGTTTCCCAGTATTCCATCTTCCCCCTCCTCAGTAGGCATAATTATACCTAGGGCCCTGCCAAATTCACGGTCCATTTTGGTCAATTACAAGGTCATAGGATTTTTAAAATCGTAAATTTCATGATTTCAGCTATATAAATCTGAAATTTCACTGTGTTTGTAACTGTAGGGGACCGGACCCAAAAAGGAGTTTTTTGGGGGGGAGTCGCAAGGCTATTGTATGGAGGGTTGTGGTACTGCAACCCTTACTTGTGTCCTGCTGCAGGTGGCAGCGCTGCCTTCAGAGCTGGACAGCTGGATAGCGGCGGCTGCTGGCTCGGAGCCCAGCTGTGAAGATAGAGCCGCCATCGGCAACAGCAGCGCAGAGGTAAGGATGGAATGGTATGGCATTGCCACCCTTACTTCTGTGCTGCTGCCTGCAGAGCTGGGCAACTGCTAACAGCTGCTGCTCTCCGTCTGCCCAGCTCTGAAGGCAGTGTTGCTGCCTACAGCAGCGCAGAAGTAAGGGTGGCTATACCATACCATGCCATCCTTACCTCTGCGCTGCTGTTGCCGTTGGCGGCTCTACCTTCACAGCTGGGCTCCGAGCCAGCAGCCACCGCTATCCAGTGAAATCTGTATAGTACAGGGTAAAAGCACACAAAAGACCAGATTTCACGGCGGGGAGACCAGATTTCATGGTCCATGACACATTTTTCATGGCAATGAATTTGGTAGAGCCCTAATTATAACTGAAATGCATGCCCACAGTCCCACCCCTTGCAACTTATAGTCATGTTCCATTTTGGGGGGTTGAGAGTCTGGGGTCTTCATCCCACCCCTTTTGTACCCCATGGGAGGGGTAAGGCATGAGGTTGTGCTACGGTCCAGGGCAGGTATTTCCCTGGTCTTTTAGTGTTTTACCTTCCCCTTCAATCCCCTCTTGCTCCTCCCGAATGGTTGCTTGACCTTGCCTTGAGATAAGGAGTTGAGTCAGTCTTCAAGTGTGCGCTCATATATTATACTTCCACCATGCCCAGTAACACTTTAGCTACTCTTATCTGTTCCCATTATACTAACAAGCCCATCTGGCTTAGACAAAAGCAACATACACAGTATTTTTGTCACATATTAGTAAGGATCCCTTTGCTACACATACATTGAATTAAATAGGTAAGCAAAAATACAAAAAAATTAAATAGGCAAGCAAAACCCAAAATAATATTTCAGGTGAAAATACAGGCCTGGATCCCACATTGGCACTAGCACTGCTAACAGGGATGTACAAACTATTGAAATTTTGATGGGAAATTAGCAAAACATTTTGTTTTAACTTTATCATTTTATTCTATTATAAACTGTAATATACCAGTAATTAAAAGTTGAAATGTCTTGAAAAGATCAAAATGAAATATTTCAGAATATTTGATTTCACAAAAAATTCCAAGATTTCAACTTTTCGTCCCGATCTGAGATGAAATTAAAATGTCAAGATCTCAGAATATCTCAGAGTATGGGGAATTCCATTTTTCAACCAGCTAATAATAGTGCACTTGTAACCAGTTCAGATTACTTTTCTGCAAAAAGTAGCATAATCAAATTAAAACACAAAAACATTAAGTGAAACTAACTCACGTTCAAGTACATATGAACAACTAATTCAGGCCCCAATGTAGTAAAGTGCTTAAATCCATCCCTATTAAGGAAAGCAGTTAAGCACGTGCTTTAATCCTACTGACTTCATGTGCTTAAATGCCCTTTCTAAATAGCTGTGCTTTTTGAATCAGGACCTAATTTAGTAACAATCATTTTAACTTTTTATATGGTATCTAAGAAAAAAAAATCTGCTTTATTTAATGAGTTCATCTGTAACCCAAACATCAGCACCCTTTATGTCAATTTGTGTGAAGATTACTCAACAGAAATTGATTTGTTTCATATAAGAACTTGGACTTTTTGCATGAAATTCAGATCAGGCAACCTCTTTTCATTCCCACCCCCCAAAAATTCAAGGCTTGGCTTCTTAAAAGAAAACAACAAATGCTTCTTTTGTTGACACCTGGCATTTTCCTTCATTTTTAACGTAAAGGGTTACATTATTCTATCTGGCATCTGCAAATAGTGAAAAGGTTAACACATGTATAAGATACTGAAATGTTTCCATATAGTTATGGAATTTCCCCCTCTTAGCAGCAGAAAGTGCTGAGAGCACCATTTTATGACTCATCGTGCCTAGTACCCCGTTATGGTACCTTAAATGAATTTACGTTGCCACAGTACTCATGGCAGAACCAATGCACTGTCATGAGAACCAGTCCCCCAGCAAAACTCTTAAGATTAGAGCTTTTGTGGCCTCTGTAACTTAATGTTCAGTGTGTACTGTGTCCCGTTCTGTACCTGATCCATATCTCCCAGCTAGGAACATTAAATTTAGGCTGCAAAAGTTTATAATTCAGCTTGAGACATCTTGGGGGGTTAATCCCCCCAAATGACCCATAGTTACAATAGTATAAATCCAAAAAATATACATATCAAGCCTTGAAGCAGGAACTCTAGAAAGAAAAATTCGTTGCTAAGCAAAAAAATAGAAAAACAAAACATCAAAAACATGAGATTGCTTTCCCTAGCAACACAACCAGAAAAGTTATTTGCACATTGTGGAGGGTAAAAGCTCCCACAATGCTTCTACATGGAGATATTTTATCGGCAACAGCACAATCCATCTCCCCAGTATTAAGAGGCAACAAATGTGCTAATTAGAGACAGACATAATAATGCATATAATATCTTGTTCATCAGTAGATCTCAAAGCACTCTAAAGGACATAAGCCTCATTGTTCCCTTTTTACATATACAGAAACTTAGGAAAAGAGGCAATGCGATTTGCCCAAGTTCATCAAGCAGGCCAGTGGAACAGAATCCAGGTCTCCTGAGTTCCAGTCCACTGCTCTATCCATTAGGCAACACTGCCTTTCCTAGTATTTTTTGTTATGTGAACCCATGGTCTACTGAGAATTTGACTGAGCCAAGTAACTCAGGCCACCATTCAGTCAAAAAGTGAACGTTTATGAACGAGGACTTTAAATTACTTATCTGGTGAACAATTAATGTGTATACAGAGATTCAACATTCTGAAATTAATTTGTATTACAGTATTAAGTTAAATTTAGTAATAAGCACTACCATTTCATTTAACAAATAAAGACTTTTTAATGAAATCGAAATGAGGTCAAAACTTTCCTCTTTGTGGCTTTTTTTTTTTTATTATTATTATTAAAGGATGCAGAAAATAATTCTAGGAGTTAAAATCCTGTGCTGTATACTGTGCAGGACACCATGAACAAACTTTTACTTCTGAGGAAAACAGAAATTATACTGCCATGAAATTTTGATGCAAAGTATTCAAGTTACATATAGGTTGGATGTGGGTGACAGATCAGACATGAGACAAAATGAATTCTTAATAGCGGCTGTTGTAAAATTTATGTCATTGATTACTGCTTACCTGTTACCTGGGGCACATATGGCACCGACAATCTTTCCACACTGTATCCACTGCCGCCTAATGATTCTGCAATCTTGTTTGTTAGGAAAAACAAGTTTTTTTCATGCTTCTCCAAAGATTTGGGAAGACTGTCAAATAATACATATTTAGCAATTAATATTTATTGATACAGGTCTATACATGTAATAAAATAAATCAAGATCATATTGGAAGTCAACTACCACCTAAAGAGGAGTCGTGTTGATGTTTCGATAGAAAGGAACATAGTTAAATTGGTTGTTAATTGATATATTCAAAGCTCTAATTTCTCTGTACATTTAAAAAACTATTATGAGTCCTGTTAACACAACACACCTAGACGATCTGCAAGTTAATCATCACTGTTTATCCTTCACCTAGTCTAGGAGCTGCTAAAATATTCTTGGCCTCATTTTGATCCACCAGTTCAAAGTAATTGCAAATGAAATAGATGTTCTAATAATCAGATCAGTTTACATTCAAGAATAACCTTCCCAATCATCTTTTATGGATTTGAAAGATGATGATGTAGATAACGATTCTATTATTAAGTGTGGCTCTCCACTTCTGAAGGGTTTAGGATACCACGCTACATTTAAAGTTACACAGAGTACTAATAAAATACTTTATATTACTCAGACGGTTTAGCATCAACATGCAACTTACTTCTGACTAACCTTTTATTAAGAAATTAAAATTGAGATTTCCCATCTTATCTTTAATACTACATTTTTCTTCCCCAGTTTGTGTATCATTACCCTTTCTGTGCCACTTTTCCATAGATTCAACCTACTCCTATGATGTACAATTGTTTAATCTCACTAGAGGGAACATTAAAATGTATCATCATTCATTCTATTATAAATATTTGTATCTACATACATGAGCTTGTCTTTGAAGATGTTTTCTGGTAGAAAATAGGATGCTTCCACAGTTCGTGTTTCAATGACCTGAAAAACAAGCAAAGTAAAGCAAGCTGTCTCGGAGTGAATGAATTAAACTTTTCATTCTTATACTTACATATTTAATATTTATTTGTCCATACAGAATATTGCATATATTGTATAGCAGATGCCACCACAATGGTACATTACTGGTTTGAATAGGTTAAGATATGTTTTCCCCTAAACTAACCAATATCTAAAAGAACGGTTTTATTTTAGACTGTCTGCTAGATTCTCAGTTGTCAGAAATCAGCATGGCTTCTCTAAAGGCAACGGAGCTATATGTTTTACGCTAGCCGAGGATCTGGCCAATAAATATAAAATTTCAATTATAATGAAAAGGTGAACAAAATTAAAACGCTATACTAGAAGAGGTGAAAATTAACCGTACAAGCTTGGAGCTAGTATGTAATTCCCATTGAGCTGACAGAGATTGCACTACAGTAGTATTAACAGGCACAGATATATTATGGGCATTAGTTCTTATTATACAGAGTCTCTGGAGAGAGAGTTGAATATCACCTTACAGTGGTTCCAGCTTCATATTCCCAAGATTCTGCAGTAAGAAATACAGCCGCTAACGTATCTACTAGAGAGGCCATTGCAACAGATATGACGACAACACAAATTATGCAAAAAGGAGGGTGTGCGCATAAGGCAACAGTGACAATGGCAGTATCTCTACATATTCTACCTATTACATGTAGTCTTTCTGAGCTTTAAATCAGTCAGCATGTTGCTATGCCAAAAGACACTTAAAAGAAAAGAAACATTTAGCAAAAGTTATTTAATTGTTGTAGTTTGTGAAATGCCATGCTAACTATTGAAGTGACTGATTTTATACTACCTTGCTGACATGCTGGCAAAAGGCAGGGACTGCAATCATCTGACTTAGAAAGTTGAGGTAGGCTGCAACCAATGCCATGACACCGCAGCGATTGAACATTGGCAAGTTATCCTCATTAATAATGATGATATCCTATAATAAAAAGGAAAAAACATCAAGTGGCCCAACGTTTACAAGTTATTCCGAATGTACATGAATGTTTCATAATCACTCTGTGTACACTACTAACTAGTAACTAGTGCTTAATGCCTTCATCTGAAGGGCTCAGTGCAGTTCAAATACATAGCCTCTTCACATTCTTGAAGTAGGTAAGCAATAGTCTCATTCTACAGCTGGGAACAACTAATGTAAGGGAATGTAAGGATCCACAGTTACACCATGAGTATGGCAGAGCAAAGCACAGGGACCCAATTCAACTCTATCCCCATAGGATATGAATAACTCTATTGAAATCTCTGGGGGTTACTTCCTTCTCCACCATGGGACTTGTCTTTTGACACCTAGTCCTGTGTCTTCCCCATAAGACCCCCTCCCCATCCTAAATATAGCATTTCCAGGGAATTAGAATGTTATTTTAAAACATAAATTTTGCAAGATGACTTAAAAACAAACAAAATATTGGCATGAGTCACAGGCAAAACATATCAAAAACATATCCTTAATCTTCACAGTGGTTAACTGTTAGAAAGGTGAAGTGACTTGCTTAGGACCACATAATGAATCACTGGAAAAGCCAGGATTAGAGCTCAGGACTGATTTCTATCCAGATTTTTCTACTGCTCCAATAACCATGGTATCTAAACTGTTGAATCCACACTCCTGTTCATTCTTCCAGATCACACTGCTTTTCTACTGTATTTAGCAACCTTTTAGTAAAGTCTTATTTTATTTAGTTTAATAAAAGAGACCCACGCAAAATTTTAGCAGTTTGAAAAACAGGCACTTATTTAGTTGCCTGTTTTTCAAAGGAAGCTGCTGGTACTCATGCCACATATTTAGATTTCTTTCTATCTTGAAAATCTTGGCTCCTGTTTCTGAATATATGCAAAAACCCAATGCAAATTAAAATAATCTCAATACTCAGCTTTTCATATTCATTTATATTTACTTATAGAGTGACTGGATTTATGGCTCATTAGAACAATCTGTAACCCACTAATCTTCCTTTGTCCCATGACTGGAGAAATGTTAACTGGTCACTTCACTTTGAATGGTCTCTTGCAACATGTGTTAACGCCGTATGTTAAACAATTTGCTCCACCTTGTATTTACCTGAGACACTGGCTGCCTTTCCGAGACCTGAAGAAGAGTTCTGTGTAAACTTGCTTCTTTCACCAACAGAAGTTGGTCCAATAAAAGATATCCATAAATTAATTAAATAAATAAATCCATTAATGGATTAACCCAAGTATCATTCCTGAAGCTTACCTGCAAAGCAATGGCCAGTCGAATGAGGTCAATAACCACTTCTTCATTGGCTAGTTCGATTGTTATAAGAGCTAGAGACGTGTACAGCAGCTCAAAATTCTTTTGGACATTATCTTCTTCTTTACAGCCTAAGTAGATGTGCCTGTATAACTGCTGCCCATGCTATAAAAAGTGCAGAAAAAGGGACAGTCAATACTGAAAAGATACTGTCAATAAAGATTTTAAAATACACCAAAACAGGTTATTAAACAAAAGAGCACTACCTTGCTCCCTTGAGTGCAATTTTAGAGTAATATGCCATTTTATGTGAACACAATTTTGAGTCTTATATAAATAGTTTAAACCAGTGGTTCTCAAAGCCGGTCCGCCACTTGTTCAGGGTAAGCATCCTGGCGGGCCGGGCCAGTTTATTTACCTGCCGTGTCCGCAGGTTCAGCCGATCGCAGCTCCCACTGGCTGCGGTTCACCGCTCCAGGCCAATGGGGGCTGCAGGAAACGGCGTGGTCCGAGGGATGTGCTGGCTGCCCTTCCCGCAGCCCCCATTGGCCTGGAGCAGCGAACCGCAGCCAGTGGGAGCTGCGATCGGCTGAAC
>NC_048299.1:266451630-266500067 GCF_013100865.1 Trachemys scripta elegans | reverse complement strand
CCGAGGGATGTGCTGGCTGCCCTTCCCGCAGCCCCCATTGGCCTGGAGCAGCGAACCGCAGCCAGTGGGAGCTGCGATCGGCTGAACCTGCGGACGCGTCAGGTAAATAAACTGGCCCGGCCCACCAGGATGCTTACCCTGAACAAGTGGCGGACCGGCTTTGAGAACCACTGGTTTAAAAGACAAAAAAGTCATACAGAACATTATACAGGAATCATATATATCCTCTGCCAGGTTTTACATTGACATGAAGTATTCACTAAAACGAACATCTACATCAGTTTATGGAAGTGGGGGGAGAGAATGAAAAAATAGATCTTAGGCATGTTTGAAAATTTTACCAAAGTGACTAACAAGCCCAAGCCCCATTTTCAAAAATGAGTAAGGCACTTAAGGAGCCTAATCCCATTTACTTTCAGTGAGAATTAGGCTCCCAATTGGCTAAGTCTCTTTTGAAAATAACACATTGACACTTTTTACCCTCTTGTACAGCAAACCAAATCACAGTAACATTACAATTAAGGAGTCTATAATTATCAACCTACACTTTCAAGTAATGTCCTAAGCATCAGCCAAATCATTTCTTTAAAGAATAGATTATTTCAAGGCAAAGAATGAACATATAGTAAGAATGATCTAGAAAGGCCATTCCTTATGCAACTGTCTGCTCATGGTTTTTCCCTTTTCTATGAAATGCCCTTGCAGATGATAGACAAATGTATACGTAGCAGAGGTATTAACATCACTCGACAGCAGTTAGCAAGGTTTAAAATTACAGGGATCCAGATGGATTCAGTTCTTCGTTCTACAAATGGCAGCTTACTATTTCAAAGCTGCTACAGCCTAATTGAGCCTGATGTTTCTAGCTAGCAAATATCTAGATCTCAACAACTGCAATGCTAGTTAGAAAAATCTCTGTTAGGAGGTTGCTAGCAGACATTACTAGTTTTATGTTTCTCAATGGGAGTACTGCATATAAGTGTTTGACCAGAAAATTATTTCTCTACACTAGGGTCTGCATCCTTATTTCAGAAGCTAATACTTCTAAACAAAACTGAATTTTAAGATCTTGTGTTCAATAATGCATGTGATCAAAAATCTAATGATTATGTAGATTTCTTTAAATATGTTTAGTATTTTTTCCGTATGTCATTCACCCTCTCAGACTAGATACGGCAATAAAGGTATTATACATCTATAGCCAGAGCCTGTGACATTAGATACGAAATTATGACTGATCCTGCAGTGAAGGCATAATGAGAAGCAAGTTTGATAGGGAGAAGTCATTTAAACAAACAAGCATAACTCCTTTAATAATATGAGAAATTGAAAAGATACCACAATACAACACTTTTCACAAATTAATTTTGAATATGTTGCCCGATTCTTTAGTGGTTATTGATTATTATTGATTTCCAATTAAGTACTAATTGAAAGAGCTGGGGATTTTAGGGTTCTTATCCCAGAATCAAGCTCATCAAGTTTACTATCTGGTTGGGAACCCAGATGTGCACAACGATGACATCCACACTGAGGGCAAAGCAAAGCTTTACTAATTATGCTAATAAAAGTGATTAAAGACACAGACTCCAAACCACATAAAAAATTAGCAAAAATTCAGAGTTAAGATAATATCTTGTACCATTCCTGACATATACTAACACCGCTTCTTGGGGACCTGGCAGTAAGAGATAAAGGTCCTGCTCTGCCCCATGTATGCCAAACGGGTCAGAACACTCCCTACTTGGTGGTCTGGCCTCTTATATGGCCATGGGACTATCATGAATATTCATACAAATGCCCAGCCTTCCTTGTCCCTATCTAACTTCCTCACCCTAATAATATTGGTGTGTCCTTATCCTATAGGTTAGTGTATTAATGATTTTAGCTTATCATCATATATGTTAATTAGTTGCCAAGGCAAGCTTGTGGTTAAGCATCTGCCAATGTTTCTATCCAAGCCTAGTACCACAGTTAAATGTTCCTCTGGTTACCAGGTATCATTTTGTACAAACTCTCCCCCTTAAGCATACTATGCCCAGTTCCCCAAACTTGGGGTGACTGTTAGGACACTTACCTACGCTGAAGTTTATAGGCCTCAAAGTCTTATGCTAACTGCTTAAGCTAATGCCTTACAGGATACAGCCTGAAGGTTCCTTGTGTTACTGCTAAGTAAAGTAAAATGCTAAAGCTAGCTCTATGGGCTATAAATGTTGTCTTTAAAAAAAAAAATCACTGAGGATTAGATCTGTATTGAAGGACCATAATGAAGTTATTGGTGCTCCACATGAGTCTGGGTGCATAGAACTTACTTCAGGATCAGGGCTTAAAGTCGTTGAAGTCCTGATTCTGCAAAGTACCTAACTTCATGCATGCGGGTACTCCCACTGAATGAGAGATTAAGCTGTAAATTCTTCAGTGCACAGAACTGTCTCGGAAATGATTCAGTACCTTGCTTTTAAGGTGCTATAAATTAAAATAAATGTATAAAAGAATTTTATATTGAGATTTTTAATTTGATGTGAAAATGTTGCTGCAAAGAAAGAGGAGTTAACGATTCAGCTACTTTACATGCTCCTTCAAAGGAAAAGGTAACTGTTTCATGCTATTACCTTCTTCATGAAGCTCACGTCTTGCCTTGAAATTTTGTCTCGTTTTATCTTTAGATCAGAAACATCTGGTATTATTCTACAAAGGCAACAAGCATGTCATTTTAATAAAATAACCTATTTATAATTTGTAAAGGGAAGTTGTATGGGGAAAAACAGGCTACGTAATATATATGAGCTATTCAAAACATTCTTGCAATTTCCATTTTAAATTATACCCATGTTTAACAATCATATTCAATTTCCAGTTTTAAAGGAAGGAAACAAAAGTAATTATGACTCAAACACAGAAGATTGCATTTTACAGAGCAACAACTATCTTCTACAAAGCAAAAATACAATTAAAAACTTAATTAAACCAACAACTATTCAGAACTTCCATTTAATAAATAATATATTAGGGCTTGGACATTGAAGGACAGAGATGGTTCTATCAATATAACTGTTTTCCAGTTTTGTTATGGCAAGGTGGACTACAGTGTTACTAAAATGCATAGTAAACAATAAGACATTGGAAGCTGTGTGTATAAGGAACCATATCTAACAACTTAAAGTTTGGGAAAATAGTGCATTAAAATGTTTGTGCTTTGAAAAAAATATAATTCACTATATGCATTACTTTATCATTTGGATATTAAACTAGAAACAATTATTATAATTGAAGCCATTAAAACCAGAACACTACCTTATTCCTCTAAGTTTTGCTCTGTTGTCATGCCGATCAATAAGATTATGCAATATTTCCAAGACCAGCTGTCTTAGTTCAGAATCTTCCATGAGTGAAGGAGACAATAAAGGATCAAGAAATGGGGCAGGAAGAGCAGCAGCAATAGTCTTTGCATTATATCCTGAAGTCACCTGTTCATTATTCAAGAGAACATAAGTAATACTATTGTAAACCATTATTATGTGAGAAGATAAGAATTATTCTCAACTTCCACTCCATTTCTGAGTGAGCAGATTTTGTTCAAGTGTTTGGGGGGTTAGGTTCATTTGTAAATGCAATTAACTTGGAATTTCCTGATGTGACTGTTTATTCATGCATTCTTAATATTATCTTAACAGGATTTTTTTTAAAAACTAGAATTTCCGGATCTCCCTCTCCCTGTAAAAAGAAAAATATCTCTTAAGCTGGATATTACAGGAATGCCCTATCCCATGAAAGATGTGCACTGAATGAGGCAACAGTTTGTGCAAAGGTCTGCCTCTTTTAGGGCCTGATCCAATACTCACTAAAGTCAATGGAAAGATTCCCCATTGACTAATTGACTTTGGCTCGTGACCTCAAAGCGCTTATTGTACAATTGTATCCATATGGGCAGATCCCTCAGCCTGTGTGAAAGCAGTTCCAGAATCAGCATCTACAGATTATATTTCAAGCTCCTGGACACAATATGAGATTGGATAATAAATATGTGAAAAAACTATGCTCCAGGCACAGAAGGTTTTTAACCATTCAATCTAAAGAATGAGGTTAGGAGCCCTGCCTCATTCAATGAGTCCCTTAACAGCGGAACCATATATGCAACAAGCTCTCCCTTGTAGACTTATCTAGGTCGCCCAACCACACGTGCAGATGCAATACAGCCTTTCTTTGCTTAGAAAATTGGTAAAAAAAGAACACATTCATATTGCAAGTGTTGTGTATACAAAACATTCTACTTTCAAACCCTAAAACTTGACCAATTTTACTGGAAAATTTAAATACAACTGCTCTCAATAACAGCAATTTTACGGCTGAATAATTTCCTAGCCACACCACTTTCTGCACTACATCTGTTTTTGAAAAAAGTCGTGATTTTTTTTTTTTTTTAAATAAGTGGTGAAACTTCCCCCCCCCACTCTGTGTAGTCAAACAGCTGATTTTTTTTAAAAAAAGGCATTTTGGGCAGATGCCAGACCCTGAAATTTCAGCCCTCACTGTCACTGTGCAGCTGTGGGGTACCCCCTGTGACCGCTGGCGGCCCGGAGCTGCGGGGTTACTCCCCGCCGCTGCTGGAGGCCAGGGTTCCCCACAGCTCCTAGCCGCCGCGGGCAGTGGGGGGACCCTGCAGCTCCCAGCTACCGCAGCCGAAGTCATGGAGGTCTCTGGAAGTCATGGATTCCGTGACAAAATCGGAGCCTTACCTATTATATAGCAACAATGATCAAAACCACAATCTAAATCACTCTACAAACATTTCGCCCCTTCTACCAATGATGAGTTATTAAAACCAACTGAAACTCATGTGGCGTTTCCTAGAGCCCCGGGTCATTTGGTAAATTTCATATTTAAGTGTAATTTGAATGGCTGAAGAAACGTTAAAGTTTAAAAGACAATATTTGTGAAAAATCAGTATTTCTAATTATGCCTTTTAAGAAGATGAAGAAGGCTTGGGAGGTGAGGCACTAACTGAGTGATGGTGCCTGAAGTGCTATGCCATTTTAAACTACAATGCCTCCTGAGGCACTGGGCGCTTAATAAGCGCTCACTGCTACACTTTAGAAAGGTATAGAAAGTGTTCTACCAATTTCAGCTCTCCTAGTGATGGAGAGGAAAAAATGTTCCACTTTGAGGTTGCTAGCACTGCTGGCAGAACTAGCCACTTCAACTCCCTGGCATTCTTTGGGCCTACAGTCCCAATTATGACTGACATCCTCTGAACTATTCTGTGGGAATGGAGGATTAACTTCTGAGCTACTTGTAAAGCACCTGTGCTTGAGCAGCTGTGATTTTACTCTATATATCTACATATCTTGGTAGTGTGAACATGTACACTGCATTTCGTAATTTGACTAGAATCAAAATTCTGTGCGTTTACAGAATAAGTTATCTACAGCATTTTTTAGAAAATATATTTAACAAATAAGGCTTACCATAAGTAAAGATCTCAGCAACATGATCTGAATCCGCCTCGTTCCCAAATCCCTAGAATCGGGGGAGATACTCAAAAGTTAGCTTGAATCAATTTCTCTGGATAACTTCAAAATATTATTCAACCACAAATACGGTTTTTAATAATTTCTTGTGTGCCAAGAGGAAAACAACAAGCTAGGAGAGCAAGGTACAAGACTAACCAAAAAAGGGTGAACACCTATAAAAGAGGTACAAATAAATGGGTAAAAAAACCATTTCAAAGGGATAGTTACAGGAAGGCACACAACTGAGTAAGCAATTAGACACAAAGAACATACAAAGTAACACAGGACGATGCTGTAAATAGAGAGGGGCCTAAATTTCATAAGTTTCCCCAATATTGAATGCTTCCTTATATGAAGTGCTGAACTTGGTATATATTGAGCCTAAAAGTCAGAAGTGCTGAGCACTCACAGCTTCCAATGAATTCAAATGGAATTGTGGCTGGTCAGCACTTCTGAAAAATCGGGCCTTAAGTGTCCATGTTGACCACCCAATTTTAAAATGAAAAAGAAGCCATCTGAAGTTAAACGAGTTCAGCATCATTTTTCCACCATGACTCCTCCTCTTAATCTTAAAGTCAATTAGTATAGAATGAAGCAGAAAACTTTCTGAATTATTCAGCTGTCTAAAAATTTGTAGCCAGAAGACAATTCAATGACTAAAAGCATACTTCCTAAGAATGTGAGGAATTAATGGAACATTAAGTGCAGTGATTTTTAGAAACACCTATATGAGTTTGAAGAGCAGAAATTTTGTAGTGCACATGTAGGGCTTTCCAATCAACTGTAATTAAAGTTGCATTTTGGATGCTGGGTTCATACTGCTGTCATTGTGTGTGGCTTGTTTCTCTAGCACATTTAATAGAAACCTAGCAGCTGAGAGTTATTTTAAATTCCAATTTTTAAAAGTTCTACTTTAGCAGGGCTTCAGAACAGAAAAGAGTTTATATTCAGAAGCTCAAAAAAAAAAAAAAAAAAGCAACAAAGTACAAACCCAAGGTGGCTTGTATCCAGCGAATGTGAGGATGTCCCAAAAACAGGTACTTTCCCCATAACGAACATCATAATCTCGGACCGCTGGTAATCTGGGAGATTGCTCCCAAAAAACCCTAAATAAAAATGGAGAGAAAGATGACATTTCAAGCTACTCTCTTTATATTACAGAGGTTAATAAATGTAAGGAATAAAATATCTACTCTATCTGGGTCTCCTGTACCTTTTGCAATTTTCTAGTTTGTATTACGGCTGTAACAGATACGGAGTTATCATCTGTGCAACTCTGCCCACTAGTATACACCAGCTTGTCACGACTGCCTCATTCTCCCTCTTCCCCCCAACACACACTTTCTAGTCTCATCTTTCCTGAGTAATTATACTCTTTAAACCAGGGCATTTGACATTAATTGCAAGGTAACAGAATATTCAGAAGCTGGAAATTTTCCAAGCTAGCACAAAATTTAATTCAATTCCTTACCTTTGCACATTCCTATGCTATTATTAAACATGAATGGGGTGCTCAAAAGAGAACTCTTACAAAAATATGACTATGCTCTTTCTTCACCTATCAACTACAATACAGTAATGTTAAATCTGGATTTTTGAGTTAGAAAGATTTTGAAAACCATGACAAAGTTTTTCTTAAAAAAGTTGAGTCTTACAATGAAGTTGAGAAATACTTACTGCAGTCGTAAAGGTTAAGGTATAGAGAAATTTTAAAAACAGATTAATTTGCCAAATTTGCTGAACAAAAATTTGAGGGAATCAGACCTAAATAATTGGGGGAAATTTAAAGTAATAATTTTAATTAAATGCATAGCAACACAAATAGCACTAAAATAACAGGAATGTCTGAAAAGAGAGAAGTTATGCTAATGAAATTATTTACAGAAGTAAATGCTAAAACAGGATTTTGTGTCTCTTGGAAACACTGCAGTAACCCTATAAATACAAGTGGCCATTAGGTGTCATTGTTGAGGCTATGTTAGATTTTTGAACAAGTTTCCAAGCAGTAACACTTAAAATATATCTCACTACTGCATACTGAGATGCCCAGGTGGTTTTCATATCATATAGATATCGTATACATATGAATTATACACTGCATATATTAATATATGGAAATTTAAGACAGCAGCTTTATATTTCAAGGGTTATGTTTTAGGTAAGAGGCATAAACCCATAGGTTTTATTTGTATTTTTCCAAAGCACAATATTCATCAGCAATATGACTCGGCCGAAGTGACAGAGTTCCATTTTTATTGTGTGTCAGTGACTGAAATCTTATTTGCCCAGTTAACAAGTAAAAAGACAGCTCCCTCTAACTCTCAACCCCACAAACCCAGCCTGTATTCTAAAAGCTGGTGCAGTCAGACACCTTATTCTTATCTTGGTGGGAGTGAGGGGAAACAGAGAAGAGTTGAATGGCAAGACCTTTATTTAGAGGAGTGCTCTGTGTTTAGACTTCATACCCATGTCAGTTTTTAAGTGAGTCCATGCTCAACGGAAAAAAAACCCTTCACTCACCAATTGTTTGAATAATGGCATTCTGGACAATCCTCTCGTCGCTTTCTTTGGAGCTTGTGCTGAAACTGGCACTGCCAGTTGAGCTACGCCTCTCACCTAATTCAAAATCAACACTGAGACGCAAGTGCTTCAGTAGAGTATTAAACACTTCCAAGACAGTTGGGCCTGTAAAGTAATAGATAATAATGGCTGTAGTTTAAAAATGAAAAATGCCTAACAAAACTAGACACATCTTCAACAATCCCTCTTCAAGAGAACTGTAGATTATGCTGAAAAGCACAGGTGAACTTGATTTGTTTGAAGGAGAAAGTAAGCAGTCAGAAATTCAAAGTCTTCAACACAAAGCCACAGGGAGCATTATGGCTATTTTAAAGATGGAAACACTCTTTTTAAGCAGGTATAATAGTGAAAATCTGTCCTGGAGTCTCTTTTGAAAATGGGACTTAGGGTAAATTTTTCACACCCACATCTAAGTCCCTGATCTTTCCAGTCTAAGAGCTTGATAACAGTAACATTTAAATGCATATTCTCATTGAAGTCAGAAGCTTTGTCTACATTAGGAAAATTAACTGCTGCTAACAGGTGTCATCAATGGATGCAACTGAACGTACATACACTTGCAGTTACATTAAGAACAAACTGAGTTAAACGGTTTCAGAAACCTCAGTTAAATCCTGCTTCATTTCTAGGCTTAGGGTTCCAACCCAGTTTTGACCACTGTTTCTGGTGTTGAATGGTTTGTCCTTATCTACACTTGCTTTTAAACCTTTTCAGCTCAACCCTCTGTTGTCAGCAATGGATTTTTTCACATTGTAGACAAGGCTAATAGGTCTATTTATGCAAGTAGGACCACCTTACATCTGGAAGAATCAGGCCCTTGCTTAAATCAACAATGAAAAACAAACTGCAAGCAATAGAAAAAACAAAGCAGAAAAAAAAGGAGCTCTTAGGTTAGAGTAGTTCCCATAGAGCAAGTGATTTGATTGGCTTCAGTTTCTTGTTGGTTCCTCAGATTTTATAAACATTAACAATTATTGTTATACATAATGAAATTGTGTATTTCAAGGGTTATTGCCAGAAGTGAGAGAGTTAAATGGTACACAAGATCACAAAGGCTGCATAGGAATAGCATTGAGGAAAGCATGAAAATGGGAGAGGGAGACTGATATGTCTTCCAAATAATTTAAAAGTTCCATTATACACAAGCCTCACAATTAAGTTAAATAAATTTCCCCATTTAGGAAATTAAGAGTGTATTTAACTCCCAATTTTTCAAATTAAAAACAATTTAAAATGATCAGTTGTATGATGTGCCCATTTATGAAATTCTAAATATATTTTCACTGGTAAATTTATTTGGAAACCATCAATATAACTAACTGTGTGTGTTTTCAGATTCTGAAGAGCACAGTGCATTTTGGAACACCACTTTCCATGCATTCAGAGCATAACAGAATTAAGCCACCAACCCAAAGTACATTGCTGGGTCAGTAGCAGCCTATAGGAAAGCGGACGAGTAGGCTTTTTCAGATACCGTTCATTAAGGCTAATAGAATGTCAATTACTAATGAGACACGTGACAAAATGAAAAGCCACACTGAATCACATAACCATAATGCATTCACTGGTGGTTGGAGCCTAACATTGATTTTATAATTATGAAGGATTATCACAATGGAGAGATTATCCGACGGATCTGTAGTGGAACCTGTGCTGTTCAACATATTCATAAATGATCTGGAAAATGGGGGTGTGCAGAGAGGTGGCAAAATTTCAGATAGTTAAGTTCAAAGCTGACTGTTAACAGTTACAAAGGGATCTTAAAAAACCCAGGTGACTGGGAAACCAAATGGCAGATGAAATTCAATGTTGATAAGCGGAAAGTAATGCACAACAGAAAAAGTAATCCCAACTATATATACAAAATGATGGAGTTTAAATTAGTTGTTATCACTCAAGAAAGATCTTGAAGTCATTGTGGATAGTTCCCCAAAAACATCTGCTCAATGTGCAGCGGCAGTCAAAAAAGCAAACAGAATTCTAGAAACTACTAGGAAAGAGATAGATAATCAGACAGAAGATATCAGAATGCCATTATATAAATCCATGGTATGCCCGCATCTTGACTTCTGCGTGCAGATCTGATTGCCTCATCTCTAAAAAGATACATGAGAATTAGATAAGGTAGAAGAAGGCAAAAAATGGTTAGGGGCATGGAACAGCTTCCATACGATGAGAAATTAAAATGTTCATCTTAGAAAAGAGACGACTAAGGGGATGAGCTATGACAGAGGTCCATAAAATCAAGAATTGTGTGGAAAAAAGTAAATAAAGTAGTGTTATTTACCCCTTCACATAAAACGTAAGAACCATGAGTCACTCCCCCTAATTAATAGGCAGTAGGTTTAAAAACAAACCTAAGGAAGTACCCTTCATACAACACAGTCAACTTGTGGGACTCATTTCCGTGGGATGCTATGAAGGTCAAAAAATATAACTGGGTTAAAACAAAACAAAACAACCCCTGGATAAATTCAAGGATAATGGGTACATCAATGGCTATTAGCCAAGATGGTTTGGGAGGCAACACAATGCTCCAGATGTACTTAAGTCTCCAACTGCCAGAAGCTGGGACTGAACAAGGGGATGGATTACTTGATGATTGCCCTGTTCTGCTCATTCCCTCTGAAGCATCTGGCACTGGTCACTGTTGGACAGAATACTAGGCTAGATGGACCATTGGTCTGACCCAATATGGCCACTCATGTTCTAAGGATCAGTATTGATACATATATTTAGTGCCATAAGAGGCACCTCCCCAAGTGGGTACACTGCTGTGTCTCAATTTCTCCTCCTATTTAGGGCTAGACAAAATCAGAAACATAATATTGAATTTCATCACAAAGTCTCTCCGCTAGGGTTTCATTTATTAAACATAAAATTCAGCATTGTTCCTGGGCTCCTCAGGTCCCTTTTGGTTCTTCCCCAGAGTTTCACAATTACCAATCTATCAGGGCTTCACCAAATTTCCTTTCCAAGGAGACTCAATTGTCCTGCTACCAGGGTCCTGCCCCAGCTCCTTCTGTGGAAGGAGCTCTGCCAGTCCCACTCTGGACCCTTTGGCCACTGCTCTTCACTTAGAAGTTTTCCTTCTGACGGTCATTGTGGAGACTCTTAGACCTTGGTTTCTCTCTGACTAAGCAACAGCCCTTGTCTCTCTCACATAATTACTCAAGTCTACATCCCCTAGAATTCCTGCTTGTAAAGGGCTGAGGCCCTCTAACCGCCATGGTAGGCCACACCTGCAGTTATAGGACCAGCGCTCTGGAACAAGCTCTAAGTGCTGAACAAAATTTAGGTCAAGTTCCACCTACACCAAAGAGAGAATGGAAAATCTGATTTAATTATGGATTTGAAAGAAAAGCTAAAAAAGCCAACAGTTTAAGTTTTTATTCATTCTGAAATTCATTGAAATAGTTCATTGGTTTCATAAAATTAATTTACCATGACTCACCTATGGATCCTTTAGCAGCAATGGCAACTGCTTCCAAAAGAACCTGAATAATGCCTGCTCGGACTCGTGGCGAATCCCTTTTGCGAGCATCAAGGTGTCCAAGAGTCTCCTGTATTACATGATGGGAGTATTGTGCCTATAAAAGAAAAAAAATGGTTTGTTACTTTCCTTTCTAATTAAAGATATCTCCACACACAAATATTCAGCCCTGAACTCAGACTAATAATCTTGAGTGGTGTTCCTCTTCTCTTTAGCACTGCTTTTGGGCACAATTATACATTTCTAAATTCCAGTCAATAAAGAGCTTGACTAAAGGTGGATAAAGGATGCCAGGACCATTTTCCATTAGTACCCCCTGTGACGAACTGGGACTGTTCTTACTGTGGTCTTTAAGTGCTGACAGGGGAGTGTGGCTAGGATGGTCTGCATTGGGGGATGGGAGACTGACCGAGGGAAAATACCTGAGCATGTAACGTGAGAACCCAGGAAGGGGTTAGAGGCCAGGTGACACCTTTGCCGGGGGAAACTGAACAAAGGCTGTGGTAGGGGTCGCTGAAGGGAGAGTTTTCAGGAGCTGGCTGGTGATATGGCTGGGGGGCAGACAGGGCTCTGACCTCCCAAGGGGGCTGGGGCGCCCTGGGACCCCAAGATGGACCTAACTGAGGGGGGTCCTGTTGTCTGTGCCTGCAAGACCTGTCTGGGACTGTATTCCTATCGTCTAAATAAACCTTCTGCTTTACTGGCTGGCTGAGAGTCATGGTGAATCACAGGAAGCCGGGGGTGCAGGGCCCTGAGTCCCCCATACTCCGTGACACACCCCATCTCTCAATTTCTCAGAATGAGTGCAGCCTTATTTAAGTGGTACAACTAATATTTGCCATTCCATCAGTGTATCACTTGGATCAATAGTTTGAGTTAATAAAGTGACAATTCTTTGCCTTTTGGATGTGTGTGCTGGTTATGACCTGAAAGTCAGTTTTATTCTTCCTCCTTCCTCACACCTAAAAATCTGACAACATATGGGATTAGATACTCAACAACTGTGATTCTTGGTCACCGTTACAGGGTTAAACTGTTTGACAACTACTGGAGGATGTTCTTATAAGGCACATAAATGGCAGGAACATTGTATATTCTTTGCCTTCATCTGCCACCAAATAGAGATCGACCATTGTGAGTAAGGCTGTGAGTCTGCCACGGAGGTCACGGATTCCATGACTTTCCGTGACCTCCGTGACTTCTGCAGTGGCTGGTGCTGGCTCAGTGGCTACACGGCTCTGGCAGCACCGGGCCAGAAGCAGCAGTTTGGGTGTGTGGGAGGGGGTTCAGGGTTAGGGGATTGGTGGGATGCGGGGGGGCACTTACCTCGGGATGGGGGGCTCCCCAGCTTCCACTGGTATGGCCCTGCAGCTCCTAGGCAGTGGAGGGACGGGGCTACACACCGCACACTACCCGTGGGTACCACCCCCACAGCTCCCATTGGCTGCGGTTCCCGGACAATGGGAGCTGTGGCAGCCGGCGCTTGTGGCAGGAGCAGAGCACCGAGCCCCCTGACCTCTCCGCCACCTAACTGCTGCAGGGACGCAGAGCTGGGTAGGGAGCCCCTGCCAGCCCTAACACTTCCACCTCAGCACCAGCGGGGGTCCCAGGCCATGCTGCCTGGCCACTCCCCACCACTACCAGTGAGTTCCTGGGCCGCACTGCCTCCTTCCCCACTCCCTCACCAGTGGGGTCCTGGGTCACCTCCCTCAATGCCCCCGGATCGCCCCACCCAGAGCACCCGTGGCCCCCCGCCCAAGATTTACTCATGGGTATTTTTAGTAAAAGTCATGGACAGATCATGGGCAGTAAACAAAATTCACAGCCTGTAACCTATCCATGACTTTTACTAAAAATACCCGTGACTAAAACGTAGCCTTAATTATGAGTAAGCGAGCATATAATTCATTTAGTCAGCTTTGTTCTTATGGTACCTACAGGCCTAATCACTGGACTAGATTAAACCTACCTGTATAGAATACATGATGATTTTGAAGCAGGAGACAGCAAATTCATTGGGGTCCCATAGTCTGTGATGGTCTAAATGTCTGTTACAAAAAAACAAAAGGCATCAGTTTTTCCCAGTGTTTGTTTTTTATACTGGTTCTTGACAAAATTATAGATTTTATTCTAGCAATTGGTTTTCAGTCATTTTAAACTGAAAGTCCTGTTTGTAACGATGAGACTATTTTTGTGGTCCCATTTATCATTGCTGTATATCAAAAGATTTTCAGCTAGTTAGCTCTTAAATGATGGTTTTGTGATTACAGAAGAGGACTGGAAGTCAGGAGACGCATGTTCTATTTGCCAAAACCTCTGGCCAGAATGTTGACATTTGGGTGTCTAAAGTTGGTCACCTTAGTTTCTATTTAGGAACCTAAATAAGTGGCTTTATTATCAGAGGTATTGAGCATTCACAGGTCCCTCTGAAAGCAACCCCCATGTAAGATAAGGAAGTATTACCCCAATCTTGTAGTTGAGGAAGCTGAGGCATAAAGGCCAATATTTTGAAAATTCATAGTTCGAGTATATGATCGTATGGGTTCTCCACCATAGGATGTGCACATGCCCATGCACTCTCAGAGACTGCACAGTAGTGACTGCAAGCCTTTGCCTGCACAGAGCAGTATCTTGTGCTTTGAGCAAGGGCATTTAAGGAAGCGAAAACTTGTTGTTAAATTAAAAATTAAATTAAATTAAATTAATGGAGATATCCTATCTCCTAGAACTGGAAGGGACCTTGAAAGGTCATCGAGTCCAGCTCCCTGCCTTCACTAGCAGGACCAAGTACTGATTTTTGCCCCAGATCCCCAAGTGGCCCCCTCAAGGATTGAACTCACAACCCTGGGTTTAGCAGGCCAATGCTCAAACCACTGAGCTATCCCGCCCCCCAGTTTCTTCTCAACAGCCTGCAGCATCAGTACACAGCATTCTGATTTACGTATTGCAATGAAAAGATGCTTTAGTAGATCCCAAACCACTCAGATCCAGACCATTCTAGTACCACCAGCACACTTTCTGCACACCTCAGGAGACCTTCCAGAAAAGAGTCAAACTGCAGAGACAGGGATCTTCCACCCGTACTTCTTAATCTGCCCATCCTTCTAAGAGGCGGTTTTGACATCTCGGTTGAGGGCATCGACCAACCTATTCCACTGGATCCTCTGTTGTGCAACTATAGCCCCTTTGGAAACTGACTGTCTTACTTTTTGCTTGCCTGGGAACATCCTACTTCAGACAAGTGGATATTGGAAGTCATACACTTCCATCCTATCCCTCCCCTCCACCCTCTTCAAGGACTTCTCAGAAGGAACTCCTAGAATAATAAATTAAATCTCTCCTCCCCCTGGGGGCAGTGAAGCCAGTTCTACTAGAATTTGTCAGAAGATGCTTCTTTTCCAATTGCTTTCTAGATACCAAGAGAGCTAGCAGATAGAGACCAATCCTTGATCTAAGGAACTTGAACAACTATGTTCTAGCACACATCTCAGAATAGTGACACTAGCTACCATAATCCCTTCCTGAGATCCAGGAAGATGTTCAGTTGATGTCAACCTTCAGGATACTTTCAAGTAGCGATCCACCTGCTCACAACTGTCTCCTATGCTTTGTAACAGAAACAGATCACTATCAAAATCAAATTTTCCCTTTTGGACTCTCCACTGTCCCAAGGTTATTTACAAAGATTTTCCCAGAGATATCAGCTTGCATCTGACAGTGGTGGAGCTCAGTATTCCCAAACTTGGATGGTTGGCTGCTAAGAGGCCTGCCAGCTCAAGAGGTCCACCCAGCAACATCCAAGACTTAACCTTATTCCAATCTCTGGGGCGCCATATCAACCACTAGAAATCCATACTGGCCCCAGTACAAAAGAACAGACATTACAGGAGCTACCCTAGATTCCACAACAGCCGGACCCTATTTTCTACCCTATCCAATATTATCTCAACTCTACAACTGAGCCCACAAACAGCAAGGGTCACGTGTCAGCTTTTGGGTCACAGGTCAGCCTCTATGTCTGTGACTCTCCACAGAATCAGAATCATAGGACTGCAAGGGACCTCGAGAGGGCATCTAATCCAATCCCCTGCACTCACGGCAGGACTAATTATTATCTGGACCATACCTGACAGGTGTTTGTCTAACCTGCTCTCAAAAATCTCCACCAATGGAGATTTCACAACCTCCCTAGGCAATTTATTCCAGTGTTTTACCACCCTGCAGTTAGAAAAATTTTCCTAATGTCCAACCTTGCTGCAATTTAAGCCCACTGCTTCTTGCCCTAACCTCAAAGGTTAAGGAGAACCATATCCCCTCTCAGTCTTCTCCAGACTAAACAAACCCAAATTTTCTTATGTTATTTCTTTTGGCAACAGACGGCAGAAACAGAAGTAAGCCAAAGACCTTTTATTGGCTAAAGAAAACCATTATTAGTTTACAAGGTCACCTTACCTTCTGAAAAGTCTTGAGAATATTGAAGAGTCTGTGACCTTTCCTGTTCTATCTTCAGCAATTATATATAGTAAGTCCTCAAAACTCTTCTGGCCCACAGATAGCCAAGTGAAAAAGCCAGGAGTTTCTTCTGTTGAGACCACAATCTCCACAGAAGAATCAATGTTATAAATTGGTTTTGTGAGTGACTTACTCCTGTGTGATTGTCAATAAGACAGTTTAAAACAGGGGTTCCCAAATTTTTCAATCTTCCCACACAGGTCATGTTTTCTAGACCTTTAATAATTTTTGTTGCTCTTCTATGAACTTTCTCCATTTTGCGAGCCTACAACTCAAGATGCTTCCAAATGCGGATAAGAATATAGAGTCATAGATTCTAGGACTGGAAGGGACCTCGAGAGGTCATCCAACAAGAAATTTGCTGAGCTGTTACCGGTTGGCCTCTAACTTTCTCAGCTTAGGCTACAAAGGACCTCAGAGGCACACAGTGTAATCCAGATAGAATGCTAGTGCTCTGCAAACTTCTAAGGTATGGAATGTCTCTTCCGCTTTTGAAGAGTGAGATCTTGGGGGGGGAGGGGGAGAACAAACATCAGACGTTGAACCATTTGATTCAGGTGGAAAGCCGAAATTATCTTTGGCATAAACTGAGGGTATGACCTAAAAGAAACTTTGTCTTTGAAAGGAGGATGAGCTAAGAGAGCTTGAAGTTCTGAAATTCTCCTTGTAGAGATGACTGCCACAAGGAATGCCTTCTTCATAGACCACAGAGACAGTGAGGAGAACCCATTAGTCTGGAGAGGACTAAGTTAAGATCAAATAAAGGTACTGAATTAGACACAGGTGGGTAGATGCTGATTAAACCTTTCAAAAATCTGGAAACCAGAGGGTGAGAGAAGACAGAAAACCTGTCCATTGGCAGATGCAAAGCAGATATTGACACCAAGTGGACTCTCACAGCACTAACTGATAGGTCAGAAGATTCCAAGTGTAACAAAGTATAATACATGTGAGATCTGTGTGATGGGGTGGTATGGGTTGAGACTGCACCTAAACAGAAAACCTCCATTTAGTTACTGTACAGTCTCTTGAACTCCTTATCAGGAGCAGATTTAGATGAGACTGTTGAGAGTGCTTATTGGTGTCAGATGAGTCAGAAACTGGGTGGGTAAAGAAATAAAGTCCTGCTGAGGGACTTGGTAACCTCTATCGACCCACTTGGCCATACACAGCATAGAGGACAGTGAATATTCGCTGGCTCTAGCAAGACTTCATTAATGGGAAGGGCAACCCTTCCCAGGGCAGGGATCTATAGAATATTAAGGAGGCTGTGTAGGTTTTCTTGTACGAGCTCAGCCTGACACCCTGAGAAGAAGCTACTCTTCTCATCGAGTCCTGAAAGACTTTAAAGTTTTCTGGAGAAGGAGATGGGGTGACTGTTTATGTCGGGAACAGGGTAAAATATTGAAGCAGGGAGTAAAGAGAGAAGACATGTTGGCTTTCCTCCATTAATTCCCCTTCCTCAGCAGGATTTAGTGCAGCTGATGGAGGAAGGAGTCTCTCCAGAGATTTCCTGCACTTGACTCTCCTCTTGGACTGTAACTGATGGAGGACTAGACTCCCTCAGAGCAGGCCAAGACTAGTAGGGTCATGGAGGATATTCTATTCTCTGAGTAGACCATAGGAGAGGGTACCATACAGGAACCTCTTTTTAAGAGTTCCAGTCCTGTTCCTTCTGCCTCATGCCCCCTGGACAAGATTTAAGAGGGGAATAAAAGTAAGGCCTCATGAGGAGATGTAGGACTCATCTGGAAAGAGAAGCATTCACTGTTGTGGTCCATGGGGGCTTTAGTAACCACGAGACCTGCTGGTCAGAAGAAGCCTGAGGACAAGGTGGATAGAATGCTGCTCTCTTAATCGATGTCAGTAGTACCAGCATAAGGTACTGGCAGAGATGATGTCAATGGTGCTGGGAGTGACAGTGGTGCCAGCAGTGCTGACAGACTAAGACTAACTGTGAGAATTATATACATTGAAGACTTAAAGCTGGCAAATTGAAGCAAAGGCTACAGGTGCCCCAACTTTTGCAATGGGCGCTGAGACAGAACTGAGAGTGGAGTGGTAGACATGCCCCTTTTTTGTCTTCAGCTCGATGCTTGTACTCAAATGAATTGGGTGCCCTAAACCTAAAGTGGAATGTATATGTGCAAAAACAAGGAGCCCTTGTGGCACCTTAGAGACTAATCACTCGAAGGAGAGTAAGTATTACAGTAGCATCCAGAGGGCCCGAACAAGATCAGGCACTCATATTTGATATGGTACAAACATACAATAAAAGACAGTCCAAGCCCTGAATAATTTACAACCTAAAAATAGGGATAAATACAGGCAGGGAAAGGGTGACAACAATGAAAACAAAAGTTTAATATACATTTTTAACTAATTGTACAATCCTCAGGCTTTGAAGTTTCTTTTTTAATACCTGTTCAGGGGATACTAACAAGCAATTTGTCTAGACATCATCATTAAGATCTCTACTATAATGCCAAAGTGTCTGATGGAACACAGACTTCTGGATGTGTAAAATGATTTTTGGACATTCCACACATAACGGGCAGCAAAAAGTT
The DNA here is from genome assembly GCF_013100865.1 of Trachemys scripta elegans. Lineage (NCBI taxonomy): Eukaryota > Metazoa > Chordata > Testudines > Emydidae > Trachemys > Trachemys scripta. Next base: position 266,481,405 of record NC_048299.1, on the reverse strand, counting down.
CTCTGGGATAAGTGGACAAAGCAGGTGAGAGCTTACCATCATTATTAAAACACAACATGGTGAAATAAGAGAATGGTTAAGTATGAGGAGCTAAAATTGGAAGGGCCTTGTTAATAAGAACTCAATCTTCGTGTTTGATGTGATGAGAAGGGAGCTCATACTTCCAGGCAATGCATCTCTGGTAATACACACAGACTAAACAAATAAGAAAAAAGTATATACATTTCAGAATGTGACACTCCAGCTTCTATATGTCCTCATTAACCAAAACAAGTAATTAATACAAAGATTTCCCTCTATATTTATTTTAAAATGGGAAATAACATTTACCAAATCATTGGCCAGTCAGGTTATAAAAGTTCTCTTTTGAATAACCTCCCACTTCCCAGCCTTTTTTTTTTTTTAAAAACAGCCCAATGAAAGAAATACAGAAATGTTTCCTTTTAGTCAGAGGAAAGGCATTAACAGCATGGCACATCTTAAAGGCATTAGCACTTCACAGCAGTGTGCTGACTTAAAAAATAAGATAAGCAGAACTAAAGTCTTTCATTTCCATTTTACTGCTGAGAAAAGGAAAAGGCTACTATGACAGAAAAAAGCATTGCTATAAAATGGAACTAACAAAGAAAGCATCTGACTGATATTCAAGCAACTTTTTATTTTATGTAACAAAGTATGATTGTTACATAATCAACAGGAGACATGACTGGAAGATGTAATTTGGTAGGTTTTATTTTTTTTTTTAAACAAGAGCCAAAATAAAATTAAACAAACAAGTTACTAATTCCTCCTTACATGGGTTAAAAATACATATAAGGACAACCACCATTTATTTTAGTTACAATATTACACCCTGGATGCAATTCAACTTCACATTATTTCTATTCCCCTCGATCAGTGGTCACCAACCAGTCGATCCTAGAGGATCTCCCGGTCAATCACGATCTCTGATGCTGTAGTAGGGCTGCTGCTAAGGCAGTTCCCTGCCTGCCCCGGCCCCACGCCGCTCCTGGAAGTGGCCAGTGTGACCCTGGGGGCAGAGGTCTCCATCCACGCACTGCCCCTCTCTGCAAGCACCACCCCCGCAGCTCCCATTGGCCGTGAAAGAAGAGCTGTGGCCAATGGGAGCTGATGGGCGGTGTTTGCAGAGAGGGGCAACGCAGAGAGCCATGTGCCCCCTGCCTCGCAGGGGCGCGTTGGCCCCTTCCGGGCGTGGGTGGCATGGGGCCAGGGTAAGCAGGGAGCCTGCCTTAGCGGCAGCCACACTACACCACCAACCGGGAGCCGCCGGAGATAAGTGCTGCCCAGAGGAAAGCCGCACCCCAACCTCCAGCCCTGAGCCCCCTCCCACAGCCAGCACCTCATACCTCTCCCGCACCACAATCCCCAGCCCTGACTCCCCATCCCAGAGCCAGCACCCTGTACCCCCTCCTGCACCCCAACACTCTGCTCCAGCCTGGAGCCCACGCCAGCACCCAAATTCCCTCCCAGACCTTGTACCCCTCACCCCTCCTGCACCCCAACCCCCTGCCCCAGACTCAGCTCCAGCTCAGAGCCCCCTCGGCTGCAGCCCAGAGCCTGCACCCCAACCCTCTGCCCCAGCCCAGTCAAAGTGAGTGACTGTGGGGGAGAGTGAGTTACGGGGGCAGGGGGGGAGGAAATGCAGTGAGTGGGGCGGGGCTTTGGAGAAGAGGCAGGGGAGATCCTGGGGTGCCTTTAATTTCAAAAAGTGTAAAAAGTTTGGAGACCACTGCCCTAGATGATCATGGCTTGCTGTCCCCATAGTGGATCATAAAATTATGCTATTTGCATTGACTGCGAGATGTGCTACTAGAGTTTGAGGACTATCCCAGGCATTATGTCTAGAGCAGTGGTCTCCAACCTTTTTACGCACAAGATAACTTTTTGAATTTAAGGTCAACCCAGGATCTACCCTGCCCCTTCCCCGAGGCCCAGCCCCACTCACTCCATTTCCCCCTCCCTCCATCACTCGCTCTCCCACACCCTCACTTTCACTGAGCTGGCGCAGTGGGTTGGGGCACAGGAGGGGGTGCAGGCTCTGAGCTGGGGCCGAGGCATTCAGAATGTGAGAGGAGGTTCTGGGCTCAGCCGGGGGTTGGGCTGAAGGAGTAAGGGGTGCAAGCTCTGGGAGTGAGTTTGGGTGCGGGAGGGGGCACCAGGCTGGGGCACAGTGTTGGGGTGTGGGAGGGAGTGAGGTCTCTGGGAGGGAATTTGGGTGCAGGAGGGGGCTCTGGGAGGGGGCAGAGGTGCAAGGTGCAGGCTCCGGGAGCTGCAGGCAGCGGCAGTGCGTGTAGCCGCCTCACCCTACTCCCCCCAGGGGCCCCAAAGATGTGCCAGCAGCCAGCCGCTTCCGGGAGCAGTGTGGGGCCAGGGCAGGTAGGCAGCCTGCCTGAGCCCCATTGCACTGCCGGACTTTTAGCGGCCAGAGATAGTGATCGACTGGCAGAGGCTGCAGGATCAACCAATCGATCGCAATTGACAGGTTAGTGACCCCTACCATCACAAACAATCCAGGAAAAGTACTGATAAGGGACAGTAAGATGACTTGACCTAAAATAAGAAAAAATGGATTACAACCCTACTCTTCATGAGGTTGATGGATTTCCACTCCATATGTCTAAATGCAGTGCCTTGCATGGTGTCAAGTATTAGAGGGGTAGTCGTGTTAGTCTGGATCGGTAAAAGCATTCATCTGACGAAGTGGGTTTTCACCCACGAAAACTTATGCTCCAATAAGTCTGTTAGTTTATAACGTGCCACAGGACTGTTGCTTTTTACAGATCCAGACTAACACGGCTACCCCTCTGATACTTAACCCTACTCTTGTCACTAATAGGACAGTACCATGCTGACAAATTTCTGAAGTGAACTTGGTAAAACAACCATTGTAAAAGGTTGCAATGTGCACAAAAGTTAAAAAAACAACTCCACACTGGATCCTAGTACAGCAGATATGTCTTTTTAAATGCTTTCCTCCACCCTGCCAAAGACAAAAATGGAAATGTTAACAGTGTTGGGGTAGCCTCTGAGACCTTACCCACTCGGGAGTATGCTGGGTGGCTTCGGAGACCTTATCCATTCAGTTCTCAAGAACTCAGTGCAACTTCAAACTATCACTCATCTTTATTGGCATACAATCAGACGGCAGTTGAGCCTGATCAGGCTCAAGCGTAGCGGGTGGGTACAGGGCATACCACACATCCAACGTTACACAGCAACCCTTTTCCCTTTATATACATTTACTCATTACACTGCATTTACTATACATTGCATCACACATTTTGAAATTGGCCTGGTCATTTTATAGGAACCAATCCCTGTACAGTATGCATTGTTCATACATAACTTGCTCTTTACCTCATCTTATGTTCCAGGCTTATCTTATCCTTTGTTATGTTGTCCATTGTAAATGGCTTCCTGGGTGTTTCCCTTATCTTAGCTAGTACAGACATTCTGTTTCCAGCCTCCTAATCCATTTACCTCCCTAATCCTGGCTCCAAGAAATGAGGCCTCATCCATGGCCAATCATTCATGTCAAGCCAAACAGTAGCAAAGACGAATATGTTTTCTAACCTACTATATTTAAAAGCGGATAAAAATACAATAGATATTCAGGCCTGTTAAATCGCCTGTTTGAGACAAGAAACTGCAGTCTTTAGTGGCTTTCAAAACTGCTCTTACCCAGGAGTATTACTGCTATCTTTGAAGTGCAAAAAACAGACATTCGAGAGGATCCTGACCCCATAAAACTGGACAGCAGGAAGTGTACACTGCACACCCTTACAGATTTCCCAAGCCAGTTACCTCAAAAAAGGGATGATCCTGGGGAAACCTGGACAAGTGGCAACCCTACCAAGGAGCTTAAAGCTGAAGAGACACACTAAGATGAAACTATTATTTTGCCACTCTAGGTAGGATATCTACAGTTAAGAGTCTTTGGAGGATTCTAACCATAGAGACGTAGCCTAGACTCGCAGTGGTTCTCAAACGTTTGTATTGGTGACCCCTTTCACACAGCAAGCCTATGAGTGCGACCCCCTCCCTTATAAAGTAAAAACACATTTAACACTATTATAAATGCAGGAGGCAAAGCGGGGTTTGGGGTGGAGGCTGACAGCTCGTGACCTCCCATGTAAAAACCTCACAACCTTCTAAGGGGTCACGACCCCCAGTTTGAGAACCCCTGGCCTAGAGCATTAGTCATCTCTTCCCCCACAATAAATCCCCCTCAACCATGACCACAGACTTGGAGCTATGGCTAGATCAAAATGAGTAATGCTCTAGCCATCTCTCCCTGATCATAGGAACTTACGTGCAACCAGGGAACAGCAGCAAGAGAACCAGCAGCCTTATTACAAAGAGCAAGGAGCCGCCAGACTTAGCTAATCAACTAGGTGCTAGCAGCCCAATCAGAAAAACTGATAGAAGGAAAAACAGCCGGATCCCCCTCCCCTCCCAGAGGGAGCACAGTCTCGGAACAAGGAGCAGAGATGCCAGAGGCACAGCAATTCCTACGTTCTATGCTACAGTCTTGTCAATCTTAAGTCTGGTAATGGGGACATTTGCTGTCATTTATGTAAATGAAGCAAGGCATAGTCATCAACTATGAAAATTAAGTCAGTATGTGATTTGCATAGAATCTCCAGATCTCAAACTTTAGCCTCGACAGGCATAGTGTTTCATTGGTGTCAAACTGTAAATGATTATTTTATTTCCATCAGATTCAGTATTTTTGGGTAGGTAAATAAATATGCTCGTAAAATACAGCATTTGCTTTAAAATTCTGGTTGACCAATAAGCTTCTTTTGTAATGCTTACTGAGTGAAGGGGCACTACTTTAAAAAAATATATCTGTTTTTTCAAATAAATGTACATTATATTCAACAGACAGGAAATGTTGCTTGCTGCCAGTTGGTACACAACTAATCTATAAACATAATGAAACAAAATGACCATATTCTTTAACATTTGCCTTATTGGAAAACAAGATTATAATTTGCCCCTTCATACACCGGAAGATTCAGTGTGAATATGAAAATAAAATCCATAGAATAGATTGTCAATTTGTGTCTGTAAACTATTTCTATATTTATATGTAATCATTTAAAAATGGGTTATATGGCTGAAAGTCCATTTACTGTTAGTTTTCCATGTGCTAAAGTTTTCATAACATGGAACTTTTCAGCAAGAATAGTTCCAGTAATCAGCAGAGACTACGCATGGAAAGTTTCAGCCTCAAAGATGGGAATGTTGAAAACATGGTGTTAGAATGGAAATAACCAGTTTTAGTTAGAGGAATTGGTAATTTGGAAGATGACTGCAAATGGAATAGGCGCTTGTAAAATATTATGGCACCACATGACCGAGCAGTACAGAAAACACATCAGGACTAAGAACATTGCAGTATCTCTGTATAAGTCACTGACTGGAAAGTACATCTAGCATATGGTATATGCTGGTATTTTTTGGCACATCACTACAATCACTACTTAGTGTTTAAACACAGAAGCAGAGAAATATAGGGTGGAAGGACCTGACAGATCATCTGGTCCAGCTCCCTGCACTGAAGCAATACCAAGTACACCTAAACCAGGGGTCCCCAACGCGGTGCCTGCGGGTGCCATGCCGCCCGCCGGGGCGTCTAAATGAGCCCGTGTACTGGCTGGCCGATGAGCATCCGCCAAAATGCCACCGAGAAGCAGCGTCATCCAGAGGTGTTGCCACTGAAATGCCGCTGAGAATCGGCGGCATTTCAGCGGTGACGTCTCTGGATGACACTGCTTCTCGACAGCATTTCGGTAGCGACACCTATGACGTTGCTGCTTGTCAGCAGCATTTCGGTGGATGCTTGTCTGCCACCACGGTCCTCCGTGGCTCGTGGTCTGGCACCCACCAGACGAAAAAGGTTGGGAACCACTGACCTAGACCATCCCTGACAGATGTTTGTGTAACCAGTTTTTAATAACTCCAGTGATGGGGATTGTACAACCTCTCTTGGTAACCTATCCAGTAATTAACTATCCTTATTGTTAAAAAGGATTTCTTAATAATTAACCTAAATCTCCTTTGCTGTAAATTAAGACAATTATTTCTTGTTCTATGTTCTGTGGACAGTGATCAATTGTTCTCCATGTCCTCTTTATAACAGCCCTTAACATACTGGAAGGACAGAACAGGTCGTGCTGGTGGGGGAGTAGCACTATATGTGAAAGAAAGCATAGAATCAAATGAAGTAAAAATCTTAAATGAACCAAATTGTACCATAGAATCTCTATGGATAATAATTCCATGCTTGAATAAGAAGAATATAGCAGTAGGGGTATACTACTGACCACCTAACCAGGATGGTGATAGTAACTGCGAAATGCTCAGGGAGATTAGAGAGGCTATAAAAATAAAAAGCTCAGTAATAATGGGGGATTTCAACTATCCCCATATTGACTGGGTACGTCACCTCAGGATGTGATGCAGAGATACATTTTCTTGACACCTTAAATGACTGCTTCTTGGAGCAGCTAGGCCTGGAACCCACAAGAGGAGAGGCAATTCTTGATTTAGTCCTAAATGGAGCACAGGATCAGGTCCAAGAGTTGAATATAGCTGGACCGCTTGGTAATAGTGACCACAATATAATTACATTTAACATCCCGGTGGCGGGGAAAACATCACACCAGCCCAACACTGTAGCATTTAATTTCAGAAAGGGGGACTACACAAAAATGAGGAAGAAAGTTAAACAGAAATTAAAAAGGTACAGTGCCAAAAGTGAAATCCCTGCAAGCTGCATGAAAACTATTTAAAGACACCAAAATAAAGGCTCAACTTAAATACATACTCCAAATTTAAAAACATAGTAAGAACAAAAAAACCGCCACCGTACCTAGACAAAGTAAAAGCAGCAGTGAGAGGCAAAAAGGCATCCTTTAAAAAGTGGAAGCTAAATCCTAGTGAGGAAAATAGAAAGGAGCATAAACTCTGGCAAATTAAGTATAAAAATATAATAGGCCAAAAGGCCAATTAGGAAGAACAACTAGCCAAAGACTCAAAAAGTAATGCAAAAAAAATTTTAAGTACATCAGAAGCAGGAAGCGACTAAACAACCAGTGAGGCCACTGGACGATCGAGATGCTAAAGGAGCACTCAAGGACAGTGAGGCCATTGCAGAGAAACTAAATGAATTCTTTGCATAAGTCTTCATGACTGAGGATGAGAGAGAGATTCCCAAATCTGAGCCATTCTTTTTAGGTGACAAATCTGGGGAACTGACCCAGATTGAGGTGTCATTAGAGGATGTTTTGGAACAAATTGATAAATTAAACAGTAATAAGTCACCAGGATCAGATGGTATTCCCAATGTTCCCTCTAATCTTTTACATCCATGAGTGGAATTAATTTTGTCATGTCCACCAATATGGAGGTGATGAGTGGCGGGGGTGGGGCAGAGGAGTGTGGGAGGGGGCATAGGGCTGGGCCAGAGGGTTGGGGTGCACGGGGTGTCACATTAGCCATCTAGTTATTTGGTATTGAAGTTGATTTAAATTTTTTAAAAGGGTTCCAGGGGTGATCCCGGCAATTACAGGCCAGTAAGCCTGACTTCAGTACTGGGCAAACTGGTTGAAACTATAGTAAAGAACAATATTGAACAAAACTGTCAGACGCAGAGATAAGTGTAATTTGTTGGGTAAGAGTCAACATAGTTTTTGTAAATGGAAATCATACCTCACCAATCTACCAGAATTCTACAAGCATGTGGACATAGTGTACTTAGATTTTCAGAAAGCCTTTGACAAGGTCCCTCACCAAAGGCTCTTAAATAAAGTAATCTGTCATGGGATAAGAGGGAAGGTCATCTCATGGATTGGTAACTGGTTAAAAGATAGGAAACAAAGGGTAGGAGTAAATGGCCAATTTTCAGAATGGAGAGAGGTAAATACAGGTGTCCCCCAGGCATCTGTACTAGGACCAGTACTATTCAATATATTCATAAATGATCTGGAAAAAGAGTAAACAGTAGAAATTTGCAGATGAAACAAAACTACTCAAGATAGTTAAGTCCAAAGCAGACTCTGAATAGCTACAAAGGGATCTCACAAACTGGGTGACTGGGCAACAAAATGGCAGATAAAATTCAATGTTGATAAATGCAAAGTAATGCACATTGGAAAACATAATTCCAGCTATCCATATAAAATGATGGGGTCTAAATTAGTTATCACTCAAGGAAGAGATCTTGGAGTCACTGTGGACAGTTCTCTGAAAACATCCATTCAATGTGCAGCAGCAGTCAAAAAAGCAAACAGATTTTTGGGAATCATTAAGAAAGGGATAGATAAGACAGAAAATATATTGCCTCTATATAAATCCATGGTACATCCACATCTTGAATACTGTGTGCAGGTGTGGTTACCATCTCAAAAAAGATGTATTGGAATTGGAAAAGGTTCAGAACAGCTACCATATGGGGAGAGATTAATAAGATTGGGACTCTTCAGCTTGGAAAAGAGATGACTAAGGGGGGGATATGATAGAGGGCTATAAAATCATGACCAGTATGGAGAAAGTAAATAAGGAAGTGTTATTTACTCCTCAGAACACAAGAGTTAGGGGTCACCAAATGAAATAGGCAGCAGGTTTAAAACCAACAAAAAGAAGTATTTCTTCACACAACACACAGTCAATCTGTAGAACTCTTTGCCAAAGGATGTTGTAAAGGGCAACACTATAACAGGGTTCAAGAAAGAACTAGATAAATTCATGGAGGATAGGTCCATCAACGGCTATTAGCCAGGATGGACAGGGATGGTGTTCCCAGCCTCTGTTTGCCGGGAGCTGGGAATGGTCGACAGGGGATGGATCACTTGATGATTACCTGCTCTGTTCATTCCCTCTGGGGCAATTGTCATTGGCCACTGTCTGAAGACAGGATACTGGGCTAGATGGACCTATGGTCTGACCCAGTATGGCCATTCTCATGTTCTTATATTTGAAGACTTATCAGCTTCTGCCCCCCAAATCATCTTCTCAAGACTAAACATGACCAGTTTTTTTTAAACCTTTCCTCACATGTCAGGTTTTTTAAACCTTTAGTAATTTTTGTTGCTCTCTTCTGAATTCTCTCCAGTTTCTTCACATCTTTCTTGAAGTGTGGTGCCCAAAACTGGACACAGTACTCCACCTGAGGCCTCACCAGTGCTGAGCAGAAGAATTGTCTCCATATCTTACACATCACACTTGATAATACACCCCAGAATAGCATTAGCCTTTCGCAACTGCATCACATTGTTGATTCACATTTAATTTGTCATCTACTATAACCCCCAGATCCTTTCCTGCAGTACTATTGCCTAGCCAGTTATTTACCATGTTGTATTTAGGCATATAGCATTTTTCAACTCAAATCAAATAAACTCAAAGAAATTCAGAGAGACTAAAATGAACACAATTTGATGGCATAACCACTGAAGAGTATTAAAAGGAAAAAATATATATATATAGCTTAATTAAATTATAGAAGTCAACTGGGAGCATAAGGTATCAGTCTACAAGTATTTCTAAACACCAAGAAAGTAGAGGCCAATAACATTCCTGTAGAGTAGCTAGAGAGTTATCAGACTACACTGCATATGCAGATCCACATTCTTGGGAGTATGAGCCTTAATGGTGCAATTCAAGAACCATTCAGAAAGCATTCTCTTGAATCACATTTGTTGGAAGGACAACCAATCCTTCTCTATTATTACAAAAACTTTATATAGATGATGCTGTGGTAAAATTCAAGTCTGTAAGGGTATTATACTCTGAAAACTCAATTTATAGTGAATAGCCTTCCTTTCCCCTTGGAAACATAGTACAAATATGCAGTCTTGAATAGCTGAGGCATAACTATATGAGATTCTAAACAGTCTGAGAATGTTAATAACGAAAAAAAAAAAAAGAAAAAAGAAAAAAACCCAATGTGTGCATATTATAACTCTTCAACTTTCACTAACTAGTAATTTTTGCATGATGGAGCAGTCAGATTTCACCAAAATTAAACGTGAGAATTTGAGACAAGGCATATATTAATAGTCATATTGACACTGAATGAGCAATAAGAATTCTTGCCAAAGACCAACATTGCTAGGTTGACAGATTTTATCTGTCTCAGGCACCAATGTGGCCAGCCCTGTTACTGTACTGACAACCTCACAATATTTTAAGTTTCAGGGTAGCAGCCGTGTTAGTCTGTATCAGCAAAAAGAACAGGAGTACTTGTGGCACCTTAGCAACTAACAAATTTATTTGAGCATAAGCTTTTGTGGGCTAGAGGCCACTTTAATGTATTCATCATCACAACACCCCTGTGAAGTAGGAAAGTACTATTATCTCCATTTTACTGATGGCCACAGAGACTTGCTCAAGGTTATATAGTAAGTCTGTGGCAGAGCAAGGAATTGATTCTGGGTCTCCCAGGTTAATGCATTAACTACTGGATCATCTTTACTCTCCAGAGAGCTTTGCCAGAGATTCAAATATGCTCTCTTATAAATGGACACTGTCAAGAAAAAGAAAATCTTATTCCCCCGTCTGAACCCCATCCACTAAAATGATTTCTCTCTCCTTTATCCCAGAGAAACTAGGAATGCAGTGAGAGGCTGGCTGTTATACTGCTTCCTCACCGAGGCTTCAAAGGGCTTAACTCAGAGGCATAGTAAAGCAAGAGGCATCAGACACTAGCTGGCCTAATGGTTATTCTTCACTGAGCTCTGCAGGTGCAGGAGAACAGTGCAGTAAATGACCCCTCAGGCTGTAGGCCGCATGGTCTGACACACTGACTGGGACTGATTAACCAGGGATGGATTTGCAACGTTTGAAGATTGTTGGTTACTATGCAGACTTGTCCTTGAATGTAGAAGTAGGCCCAGTAAACCACTGCAACTCCTACTGCAGTCACTGGGAGTTGTGTCACTTAACTAAAGGTAGAACTGGTGCCATTTCTAAGGGGAAAACACAAACAACTTTTATCTTCAGATTTAGCTTCTTCAGTATGAATACTGATGTCAGAATATGCAGCAGCAAAAACAGTAACTGCTCCAATTTCCTCCCAGGTCTTTCCATGTGGTGTAAATTGCTTTCAGTAATTTAGATCACTGAAATCATTATTGGAATATAAATGCCAGTTTCTACAGCTCATTCACTTTTGATATTCAGCTATTTACTTAGCAAAATGTTGCTGGAACACCCTTCCATTTCAGTATGTAACCTCTGCACTTTGGTTAAAATGCATTATGGACAACTAACAATTCACACATGTGTTTGGAAGTATGCATAATCTGCATTTATAATGTATGAACTTCACCTGGGTGGTCATAAAAATAAACAAATATTACTTTAATAGATTAACTGCAAGAAGGACATTATTTCTATTGATTTAGCTCTTTATTTCTATTGGTGCTAACTTAGAGGCCCAAATCAGTATCAGGCCTCTCTGTACTAGATGCTATGCAAACACACAGCAAAAGAGTCAGTTCTGGACTCAAAGAGCTTATAATTTAATCTGAGACAAAAATAACAAGAGTGAAAACAAGAAGTCAGGAAAAGATGATGGGGAGAACAGTTACATCAGTTAGTTCCGTGCACAAGCCAAACTTCACTGAAGGTACCAAATACATTTTAATATAATTAGCTTTCCCTGACTGATGCACAACAAAACCATCATCAGCTGGCTGATTTCCTGTAGGTTCACAAGCAGAGGTGGATCTTGAAGAGGGATTTTAAGGAAGGGTAAGTAGTATCCATATGTATTAATTCAGAGGGGTGTTCCATGTGGAACCCATGCTTACTGGAATGAATGTGGACTGTTCCCTTCTGGAGGGTGGACCACAGCAGTTTATGAGTTGGCTACGGTCTTTGAGCAAACAGAGTTGCGTCTTTTAGCTCAGGCAGTAGAGGAAGACTGCTGAATTAAAACAGTAAACCCAAGTTCAGTCTCCACTGGTGACAACCCATCCAGGGCACTGTAGTACAGGGGCTGCATGGGGAAAACTAACAGATGGGAAGACAAGGCTGGCATCTAGCTGGGACAGACAAATTTATGAAGGGCCTTGAAAAAGGGGACGAGAAGGAATTCTTTGGGGTAGAATTTTATGAGATGAAACAGGAGGAGCCAGTGAAAGGATTCAAAGTGACATGATCAGAGTGATGGGCAGGGAAGAAAGATTAGAATACTTCAAGAGAAGTTCTTCATATATACAGTGAAGAAGTTTGTCATTAGTATTAAAACTGTTAATCTTTTTTATTGAAATATTAAACACACTTCCAACATTTAGGACAGTCATTTTGATATTTGTTTTCTACTCACGCAAAAACTGGTCTAACAGCATTGTTCATATTCCCATAGGTTGCTCGGCCCAACAGTTCTCTAAAACAATTCTCGGCCAGCACAGCAGGGTTCTCCTCTTTCTCTCCTCCTGTAGGGGAAGAGGGTGGGCCAATTCGACTGAAACAAAGAAAAAAAAGTTGCACTGGAGTTATTCTTACTTGTTACTCATACACCTATCCCTAGGTACTTTTATGGCTCTCATTCATCTAGTATTCAAGTGCTTGACTTATGCAAAGCCACTCAACAATGACCGCTGCAAGATATCTCATCCAACTTGTTCCAAGACAGACAGTGCACGACAAGCTGGGATGTAAACCTAGAGTGCACTATAATGTCAGGCACTAATTAGCCATGTGGACGCTGCTACTGCGCACTAAAAGTATAGCGTGCTTTGATCTACTCCAGTTTCACGTAGCCCGTTAGTGCCCTGCACGTTAGTGTGCTGTAAATTTACATCACAGCCTACTGTGCACTAACTGTCCAGCTAGTCAAGCCCTGTGTATTTTTGTGGCTCAAAATTTTATCTGTGTCTGTACTAGGTTGTGAATTATCTGGAGCAGAGACTGAATGTCAGTCTTTACATATCTATTCTCCCCCAAGCAAACTGTAGGGGTTCAATAAATAATTTAGTTATAGGACCAGTAACTGACAGGAGGCAAAACAATGGCTATCAATACTGAGTTTTGATAGGTTACTTGTCCAGTAACACCATCACATTTAGTATTGTAGATTTGTCTATGGACTGAGAAACCTGGTGAACAAATGGTTGCCCTTTCATCCTAGACAGCTTTAAATCTAAAACCTATTTGGCAAGAACAAATCCACTCATTAGCGATGTAGCTATATGATTTGGTTAGGTTTAATTCAGACAATTTTGTCAATCTTTACATTATCTGAAGGGTTCCATCCTTATCTGAAGGAATTGGATGGAGGTTCCTGATCTGAAGGAACCTCCATCCCTTGTTGTAACTCACTCAAAAAAAACCAAAACCATAATTGGTGAATACTCTCTCTACTGCCTTCCCCTTTCACATGCAGCTTTTATTAGAGGAGCACTTTGGGGCAAATGGGACAAAGTTCCTGCAATGAACCTTGTGTCTGGTAAAAGAAGAACAAGTCAAACAGTTTTGAAGGAGCCCCAGCTGCATTTGTATCAGCCCTGAACTCAGCTATCCAAAGAAATCCAAAGAAATTGAGCCATTCTTGGTCTTGGTCTTACATAACCCTCTAAGTATAGCAGAAAAAAGTATTATAAAACACAGTACTTTATTTAATGCCTTTTTATGGATTTCATTCAATCAGAATTCAGATTATTGAGCGGGCAGGAGCCATTCAGCGGCAGGTGGCCTCCTCCATGGCTAGGGGCTCATCCTCCTCCTTGCAGTCCTAACTAGAAGTCTCTGCTCTGTCCTGCTCACCCACTCCCATGATGGCAGGGCGGCGGAGGGGTTCCTGCGCTGCCACAGGGTCGGTGGACAGCTGATCCCTGAAGGCACAAGGAAGGCTGAAGTCCATGCAGGGAAGAGCAGAATCCTGTCATGGCCCCACTGACTCCCCTCCATGACAGTGGGGTTGCAGAGGGTTCCTTGTGCTGCTGCAGGAGTGATTCCGCCTCTCTCACGGTTGAGGACTTGTCCTCCCCCCTTGCAGTCAGGGTCTTTCATCCAAAATGTCCATATTATCCAAATGTCCACATTATCCCCCAGCATGAGATACACGCTGTAGAAGGCCTGTATCTCATGCTGGGAGACAAGGAAGGGATTCAGATAATGCAGACATTCGGATAATGGGGTTTTGGATAAACAGGAACATACCATAAATCTAAACAACAGATAGGTCGAAAATAATTTAAAGCAAAAGTTATGCGATGTTTCAGGCTGCATAAAATATTTTTGGTAACATAGCTAAGATTTACTTGTATGTATTTATTATATTTCAAAATGAATTAAAAGCCCCAAATCTATGCAAGAACTTGGGCAAAACTTTGGTAAGAACAAAGTGACTAATGATCTCCTTCACTCGCCCACCGCTTAATCCTCATTCGGTGGGTGAGTGTGAAATGAAAACTCCAGTACTTTTGCAGTAACAGTTGGTTTCCAGGTTAAAAAAAATTGATGGAACTAATTAGAACATTGCGGCCCACATAACTACATCACAACTAGATCCTGCAGACCTTAAAGTCTGCAAGTATATTCAATTCTGGAAACACAATGCTTTTGCGTTAACTTTGTTTACAAAGAATGTCAATCAAAAGAGGCACGCCATATTTAATAGTTTTCAGTAGCTTAAAGCTATAGCCCATGAGTATCACAAAGAGTCAGAGGTTGAAAAGAAATGTCATTTTAGTCAAATGACAACATACTTCACAGTTCTAAGGCTTTCCAGTGTTCGCAGAAGGTTTGTGGTTTAAGGCCATCGTGATCTAAAATTACATAGTCAAGCCTAAGTGCCTCTGCTCTGGTCAATATTTTAGAAGCTACAATACTAAGTAGGTGGTTAATAATTAGACGCTTGCCAAACACTTTTAGGATGCAAAAGAGGAGATCGTGAGGACACTTGTCTAACAGAATGAGAAAAAAAACTGGATTTGCTATTAAAGGGTAAGTCTATATAGCTTGAAGCAGCGAGCCTCCTGGCCTGGGTCAACAGACTCAGGTTAGCAAGACTTATGCTAGTGCTCTAAAAATAGCTGTATAGAAAGTGCTTTGAAGGTGCAGCTAGGTTCAGAGCCTGAGTCACAACTTCAAAGCACTGTCTACACAGCCTATTTTTAGAGTGCTGGCCCGAGCCCCGCTAGTCCAAGTCTGTTTACCCAGGCTGGGAGGCTCATTGCTGTGTAGACATACGGTTTGTGTTTTACCACCGATTATGCCCAATGCCAACCACTTTATTGTTAAGTTATATTGGTTATTTCAGTTCCAGTTTTTAAACGGGATATACCAATTGTAAAGCTGAATGAAAATTAAAATGAACAAAACCATTTTAATTTCGGCACATAACTGGTAGTAATATACATAGTGATGCTATGACTTCAATTTCTTAATTACCTACAACAGTGATATTCAATTACATTTTCTGGTGGGCCAGATACGGCAATGTCCAAATCTTGGTAGGCTAAAGGGCACTCTCTAGGGCCAAAGGGCTTTTCAGGTGTTTGCTCTCTAGTGAGCCTGCCTCCGGCCAGGGCTTGCAACCTTTCAAGAGTGGTATGCCAGACTATTTATTAATCTCAACATAAAAAATTAAGCATGCCAGTAGACAATATTCCAATGAAATGTTGCAAACAACTATTTACACAAATACACTGTAATGTTATTAAAACAGCATGCTATTAATATAAATTCTATTAAAACTACAAAATTCACATTAGACATTAAAACTCATAAGAAATGAACGGACATCTAATTTTCTTTTCTTACAGCCTGAAATTTTGACATTTGCTCGCAGTTTTTTTCGGAAAGGTGCTGCACAGTAACAATCAAATTAACTAATGAAAGCATATCAATTACAGATCACTTTAAATTGCACAAGTATCTGATAAAGCACATGATTAAGTCAAAATGTAGCAACAAAGTCTAGCTCCAATGTGTTTAAATGCACATGAAAAGTTTCTAAATTAAATACATAGCATGACAGTAAACAGGGAAAATAAACCGAAGTACATCTGCCCTGCTCCCATCAACTCAGCTCCCCTGCAGTTCTGCCCTCTAGCCCTTCCCATGTTCCCCCCACCCCCTCCGCCAGTTGTGCCCAGCCCCACCTCTGCTCCTACTGATTCTTCACTCCCCTCTCGCAGAGTGTGTGTGTGGGGGGGTGCAGCGGGGTCCCCCCTCCCCTCTTCCAGGCAGAGGGCAGCTCCAGGAGTTCTCTTCACCAACCTTTCTGCTCCCTCCTCCCCTCCTGTAAGCCCCCTCCCTTCCTGTGAGAATAGGGCTAGACTCCTCAGGGAAAGGGAAAAGAACTCTGCTGTTTCCAGAACAGGTCTGGTTGGCTGCTGCTTCCCAAAAGGCATGAAAGAACAGCTGATGCCCAGGCAAATGGAAGATCATTGTAGGCCAGATCTGTGTCTCAGGCTGCCAACTGAAAAACAATGCAGTAAGTGATACATTCTGGAGACGCTTTATAATCCAAGGTCCTGAGCTGCATCCCCTAAAGCCTCTGTGTTAATCCAGCCCAGAGTACATGACAATGTTTCACTGCAGAGAACTTTGCCATTTTTCCACTGCAGCTATCAAAGAATCTGTTATGAATGGGTATGTGGTAAATGCCTGCTCAGCTTGTAATAAACTACATAAGATCTCTTCCAATCCCTACTTTGAGCATTTATTCTAGAAACCAGGAGGAGGAATGTTTCAGGCTTATGAAAAAGAATATATTATACATATACTAGCAATTAGATAGTACATTTCTCCCTTGTAATACAGAACTGTAATAAAGTATAAAAGTGCAGTAGTGAAAAAGAATAAATGACTGTTAGAATTATAAAATGCAGCAAATCTGAGTTTGCCTACATGTGGGGTGGTGTGGAGGGTGTTAAAACCACATTGATGCCATTATTTAACTGGCAGTATGTAAGCCACGCAAATAGCATGCATACAGGAAGGCTGTGCATTTTTTCAATTTGCATTGTTGTGTACACTAAGCATGTGGAAAGAAGAACAGGAGTACTTGTGGCACCTTAGAGACTAACAAATTTATTAGAGCATAAGCTTTCGTGGACTACAGCCCACTTCTTCGGATGCATATAGAATGGCATTCTATATGCATCCGAAGAAGTGGGCTGTAAATGGCATTCTATATGCATCCGAAGAAGTGGGCTGTAGTCCACGAAAGCTTATGCTCTAATAAATTTGTTAGTCTCTAAGGTGCCACAAGTACTCCTGTTCTTTTTGCGGATACAGACTAACACGGCTTCTACTCTGAAACTAAGCATGTGGAGTTCTTGGAGGATCTTCTATGGTCCTTTGTTTTGCTGCTAAGAAGTATGCATTCTGGGATTTTTCTCTCTACATTGTGGGATGCAGAGCAGAAACCAGGAGGGTTCAAATTCTTAAAAAAAGGAAACAAAAAAACCCTAGGTTTCTGCTTTCTCTGCCCCATGCTCTTTTTCTGGGTGGGTTAGCCCCATTTTCGTATTTCTGTTGGCCAGCATGGACCAAACAATGCGCCGCACTGCACCTCTATGCTGGCAACTGTGAATATACAGAGGCAGGCTGGACTGCATTTCGGCACTTAAAGCTGGATGAATTTGGACTTTGCCTGCTGCACCACCCAGCAGATGATGTGGCAACAACTGCAGCTGCCCAGTAGCACCATCAGCTTCAGTGAGGTGAGGATGATGAAGAAGACGACACAGAGCAGCTGATTTTAGAGAAGCCATTCCTGAAGCAGCTTCACACCATGCAGTGCCATTTCTGGGCTCAGGAAACCAGCACTGATTGGTGGGAAAGGAGAGGTTACTAACCCTGTGAGGTACTTGGAATTCTTTGAGATGTGTGTCCCTGTACATTTTGTACTTCCCATGAACAAGCGGACTCTAGTCCCAAGAACCATTGAGGAACTACACTTGCAGTTAAAGAACGTTCAGATTGAGGTGAAGCACCTGACCTGCATCCTGAGACACAGTTGAGGTTTGACTGGGAGTTGCCATGGAGGATGAGGGGTGAGTTTCATGAAGTAAGGAAATTAAGCTTGTCTTATTTTTAGGGGCGGGTTTCTTGGCATCCTTATTTTTAGGGGCGGGCTCATTGCTGCATCCACCACCAAGGTCCCCGGTTGGAGGTGGGTGAAGAGGTGCTCATACCCCTTTTGTAGGACAAAGTAACGCCTCTCTCCACCCTGGGCGTAGGTGGTATAGAGGCTGGGGTCTCTCAGAGCACCTTCGTGGTGTTTTGTACAGTTTTTATAAGAGGCAGTGCCACCCTGGAGGGATCCTCCAGGGAGAATATGTCAACCATTGGGTCCAAGTCCTCCACAACTTCCTCAGTTTGCATACTGAGGTCCTGGCGTATCTTCCTAAGGAGGTCCTGGTGGGCTTTCATGTCCATTGCCGGGAGGGACATAGTAGTGCCCACTACTACCTCATGCGGCGAGGAAGATGATGAGGCTCGAGGTGGGTCAGCATCTTCCTGCCCCTCCGGTTCCCTGGTGATGTGCTCAGGGACATCCACTGCCGCTGTGACTAGTGCTGCGGGAGCCGCAAGCGTTGGCAGCTCTGACAACGAACCCAATCCGGGAGGCCCGGGTCTGCACCCCGTGATCCTCAGGAGCCCTGGGGGAGGGGAGGGGACCCACAGGCAATGAAAACTACTGATGCCGCCTTGGAACTACGCCCTTGGGCTTGGTGATGGGCCCAAGCTGTCCAAAAGGGCCATTGTACCGGGCCCTGCCACTGGGGTGGCCAGGACACCATCGGTACCAAGGGTCCTCTGCTCTACAGTGCCGAGACCGGTGCCAGGATCTTGAGCGGTACCAGCTGTGTCGGGACACGAACAACTCTGCCTCTGACTCAGAGGAATAGTCAGAGCCCGACCAGAGAGAGGTGGATCCTGACCTGGCACCAGGGCGATGGGTAACAGTGTTGCATCATGGTGGGCTTGCTACGGTGCCAGATAGGTGGTGCCGCTGTCAGTGCCCGAAGTGGTGCAGCAGATTTACCAGGTATCGGTGCTCCAGGAAGGAGTATTACTCTAACAGGAAAGGAAAAGCTATCTACTCTTGGAAGAGAGTCTAAACCTTGCTTTAAAAGAAAAAATAATCAGAATTAGTGATAATTAGTGCATAATATCTGTCAGTCAATGTCTTCTATCTTCTGCATATTAAAAAGCAGTGAGGGAACGGTCTTGTCCATATGCTCCAGGATGAGCTGGGGCTTGTGCCATCTGCACCTGAACTGGTGAATGCGAGGCAGGGGACTGTGCTGTCATGGCAATCAAGTCCCACGCGGCCTTGAAAGTGTCTGGTGTGGAGGGAAGGTTAAGGTTCTCCTCCAACATCTCCACGAACACCAGACCTCCCCTAAAGGCCAGAGTCAATGGTGACGGGACCAATGGACCAGCCTTCTGGTGTCCCGGTGTGGGAGGCACCACACTGATGTCCTGTTTACTCTTCTTGGCATGGAAATGGCCCCCTCTGCCTTTTTCTTCTCATGCGGCTTGGGGATTGTGATCGGTGTCACACCGATGAGCCGGCCTTCCACGCTGTGCCGATGCTCCTTAGGAGAGTCCTTCCTCGGTGCCGAGGTGTCCTGCACAGAGGCCAGTGCGCTGTGCAATGAGGCTGCTGGTGCCACCTCTTGTGCTGGTTGAGGCCAGAGAGCAGACTCCATTAAAAGGAGTTTCAGCCGATAGCCTTTCCCACTTTTGGTTCTGGGCTTGAAGCCACTGCAAATACTACACTTGTCCTGCAAATGTCCCTCTCCCAGGCACTTCAGACAAGCGGCGTGCAGATCCCCTCTGAGCATAGGCTTACCACACCTATCACACGGCTTGAGCCCCCAGGGCCGCAGCAGGTCTTTGACAGTACTCTCAACCTCTCTTGGGAAGCCCAACAGCTGCAGCGAAGACATTCTCCTCCTGACCACTGCAGTGAGTGTAGATCGTGCTGCAATATCTGCAGCATCCAAGGAAGCCTGGAATGATATCTTTGCCAGGAGCTGACCCTACCTACAATGGCCTTAAACTGGTCACGATGTTCCTCTGGCAGGTGCTCAATAAAGGAATTAAGTTTGCTGTAATTTAAATAATCACATTTGACCATGAGTGCCTAATAATTTGCTATCTTGAACTGAAGTGTGGCTAAAGCATAGCATTTGGGACCAAAAAGATCAAGCCTCCTGTCATCCTTACTCTAAAGGGTGGACTTTGAGCTATGCTATCTGCCTTGTTCACTAAAAGTCTTCACTACCAGGGAATGTGGAGCTGGATGAGAAAATAAAAAACTCTGATTCCCTGGCAGGGACATACCACCTTTTATCTGCCCTCTTGCAAGTAGGTGGTATGGCAGCTAGGGTTTGCTAAACTGCCTTAGCAGCCTTTATTGACCAGAATGACAATTCGCAGATGTCTAGGTGTGCAAAATACCTAGGAGTTTATGGCAGGACTCCTGAACCTCCTCAAAGGGAATCTGAACCGTGTCAGCAATTCACTTCGTCAGTTCTTGAAAGTGCCTAACGTCATCTGCCTTAAGAGGGTGGTGGAAGCAAGACAGCTTCGTCAGGCAACGAGAAGGATATATTAGTAAGAGGTGTCATCTCCTTAACCACCCTTATTTCTTGCTCTTCAAAGGTCTCCTCCTTTGTCATAAGTGGTGGTAGCGGAGGTTGAGGAAGAATGGTCCCTTTTCTGTTCCCTTCAGTGGTGCAAAGACCTTGCTGCAAATTGTTGATGATAGAACGTCCACAGGTCCCACCAGAGCCACTGAGGGGGCCCAAACAGCATAGGTGGAAACATCCATCTGTGTTCCTGCCACGTGGGTGTCATTTGAAGTCTATCCTCCAGTAACACGTCAGTGTAGGAAGGAGAGCACTGTGTCTTAGAATAGACAAGGGAACACTGCACATACTCCAAAGGTTGGGGGCGGGGGCGCTAGCTGTTCAGCTTGCAAACTAGACAAGGGCAAGTATGTTACTCTAGGTGAGAGAGAGGTTGGTGACCAAAAGACTCCTGTCGCTGACAAACCCACAGCACTCATTAACAGAGGAAACTTTGGCTCTGAAGATACTATCAGGTCCTTTGCATACCTAAATTCTTACGGTATCCATGGTATCAAAGAGTCGAGTGAAAACCTGTGGAAGATGGCTTCAGTACTGATGCAGCTGGTACTGAGTGCTTGGCATGTGAGTAAATTGGTTCCGATTCCACCTGTAGCAAAGGTAGCTAAGCAGTCTTTGGCACCACTGATTTTCAGGTTATCGGTACCAAGTGCTGCTCAGGGACGGGCTCAGAACTCTTAAAAGTGTCTCTGCCAGCGTGGGTACAGGTACGCAAACTCATTTCCGAGTTTGTCTAAACAATGGACTCCTCTCCACCTTTGCAGTGCCAGCATCATTTGGAGTTTGCATGGAACCCCTTGGGACCTGAGATCTCTGTGCCTTCTTGTGTGTCGGTGACTGAGATTTCTTAGAGATTTACTCCTTACCTCCCCCTAGCTAGAGGCAGATGTCAATGAGGACTTCAGTACCATAGATATACTTCGTGCCGTGGTACTGCCTACATCTCTAGTGGTCTCCAGTGACCAAGACCTTGATGTGGATGGGGTGCTAGCAGTACTGGGAGGTCTATGTAGAGGGGAGTCCTCCACCACGGGGATTAGAAGCTGGCCCTAAAGCAGGGCTCCATCATTAGGAATTTAACTTGATCTCCCTCTTTTTCTGGGATCTACCCTTGAAAGAAGTGCAGATCTTGCACTTACTGGGGATATGAGTATCACCCAAACAGCAGAGGAACTGGGAATGCCCATCACTGACTGGAATAGCCTCATGGCAGGAGAGACGCCTCTTGAAGACCAGCATTCCAGAGTAAAATAATGAAAAAACTTCTACAAGGGGAAGCTCTTAAATTATCTCTATGAATATTTTTTTTAAAGTTTATTCTTTTAAAAAAGAAAATACAAAAGGAACAACTATTCCAACAACTGCAAACGCTACAAGATAACTAATTTTTGAAGTATTAGAGAAAACAGGCACACAGAGGCTCCATCTCAGGCCGAAGGCAGTTGAGAAGGAAATGAGGGCAGTTTGCTTGTGCTGTCCCATATTATCTCAGCGAGGGGCACAAGCATGTGTGGGGTGCATGTGTGGGCCGAACAGGCACCGCTACCAAAAATCTCAGACCAAGGACGCAGGCACACTACTTGAAGAAGAGCCCATAACTGTTTCTTAAAAGCAACCAATGTCAAGAGAAATGTTTCATTCTCCCTTAAGATGGTAGTGTGAATTTATTCATTCTCTATGCAGCTGGGCTGGAAAGTCTGGTCTTTCCTGCATAATGCTTTGATGCCATCTGCTAGAACAATATGGTTCGTACTCCTACTCTTCAAGATGCCTCTCTTCTGCCTGTGCATGTATAAAGTCACAATAGCAAAAAAAACAAGAAATTATTTGTAGCATTTAAGGCCAAGAGTCAACAACTGATAAATATTGTTTTCCATTTTTATGTCATGTGTATAAAAGCCACTTATTTGCCACTTGGAAAAGCATTAGCCATTTTTTTCTGCTGAATGTCTTTAGAATACTATCTTTCAAATAAGCAGTTAGCCTCAGATATTACTTTCCTTTGCTCACTAAGTGATAAATTTTACCCCAGGGTCCATCTGAAATGACCTCCTTTAAGGCTTAACCCAAACCCCATTTAAGTCAGAGTCTTACTCCTTAAAGAAATGAATGCAGAAAGTACTAATTTAGTTAACCATATGTCTGCTTCTCAGCACAGGTAGAGGTTAAGAGGAACCTGAAAGGGGGTAATGTAGAGGTGTCTCTGTCTACTTGCTCCTGAGAAGTCCTCTCTTCTAGCAGAGACATCCCAAGGCCAGTGGAGGCTGGCTAGGCTGCTCTCGTTCAAAACAGCAACACGAGGGTCCTGGGAACAACTGGCTTTTGTTCAGGCCACTTTTCCAAGGGTAAAAGCCACATGGAGACAGCTGTGTGCCTCAAAGGCCTGGGCAATCTGTATTCCAAAGACTCTCAGAGAAGCATGTAGAAAAATGGGCAGGTAGGCAATGACTGATCTGAAGTGGGGAGACATTGGTACCAGCCTAGCTTGAAATTGTTGCTGCTTTGAAGGGGAGCAAGGTGCTGCCAGCCAGAAATGGAAGAAAAAGTGAGGCAGGAGAGAACACAAAGGGCCTGTAAGTTCAGGAAAGAAAAGCAGGAAGGCACGAGAGAGAGCATGAAATGACTGCTTTGTGTAGATGTAGAAAGTCTACCGGAGCTAATAACAGGCAGGCTCTTAAAAGTGGCAGATTCAGCCACAAAGAAAGATTTGTTGAAGAATGCCTCCACAAATGGAATTAGCTTGATGCAATTCCACAGGATTAGCAAATGGACATTTGCCTGTAATACATGCTCCACAGAAGAGTATTTATCAGCAATTGTATGGCTTCAATAATATTATGGAAAAAAAAACCAAAAAACTTGATACACATTCTGGTACATACACAAATGCACTGGAAAAATAACCGTTGTATATTCTCAAGAGCTACAGTGATTTCATTCATAAATATCTTTGGAGAGATTTTCAAAAAGTACAAATGGCAGTTAGATGCCAAAGAGCCAATTATAGTCAACAGTAGCAGGGTGCTCAACTGCCATTTGTGCCTTAGTTCCATATCTTGCTTCCACTTCTCCTCCCCTAAAAAAAAAATCCCAGAAACTGCTTTAAGGACTACCTAAACATTAAGAAAAATCTAATTTTAAACAGGTTTGTTTAGTTGGGCAAAAACGGTATTTGCTGATTTTTATATCAGACACTGCATGATACAAGTGATTTTTAATTTTAAAAAGCTTAAAGGTATCTGGATAAAGAATTTGTGAACCAATTTTCAGTCTGATGGGATCTGGAAAAACTGAAATATTGATTGTTGAAAAAAATGTTTATCAAGGCGAAGATTAACAGTTAACCATATCTATGCTACGAGTTATACACGTTTATCAAGAGTATGTAGTGACAATGAGAGCTACTCTAACAGGGAAGGAAAAGCTATCTAAACCTTGCTTAGAAAAAAAATTGGAATTAGTGATAATTAGTGCAGAATACCTGTCAAGGTCTTCTATCTTCTGCATATTAAACAGCAGCGAGGGAACTATCTTGTCCATATGCTGAGGCTCCCATATGGTTGCTCTGAGCTCATCATTAACTGTTTTACGCACTACTCCCTGAATGCCTCTGATTCCAGCAATCCGGATCCTAGGAGAGAAAAGAAATTTCAAAAGGTGGAAACGTAGCATAAGACAATGATTTATTTCATTATTAGACAGTGTAGTTATGCAGTTTGGATTTCATTTCAGCTCTAAAATGGAATTAAATTGGAAAGCTGGTTAAAACTGCTAAGGACATGACATACATATTGCCTTTAAATGGACACAAGGATCCTACTGACACTGATGGAAGCAACTCATGCACACATGAGAACAATATATGGCCTTTAAAAGTTGTACTGATATGGATCTTCAGGCACATTTGCAAATATATAAAATTGTTCAACTGTACAGACTGCCTCTTAAAGCACCAAGTGCATGGCTTACAAAAAAGAAGAAGGAGCTAATCTTTCAAGATTTTTGCAGGTTGATATCTACAAGAATGATTAGAAATGACAGAAGTAAGCCAGAAAAGGGAAGGCAGCCTGAATTGCTAGAACAGTTACATGTATCTTGATCAATGAATAAAAGTTAAACATGAAATATGAAAGGGCACTTCCATTTGTATTTATCAACCAAATACACCAAAAATGCTGACCGCAAAAAAATACAAACTGATATGCTCGGACCTCTACTGAGGACTTAGTCCTATTAATTACAGCCTTTTAAGGATGTAAATAACGTGTAAAAACAATAACCATGTAACCGATAAAAATTCTATCGTTACACGGTTAAATGTTAAATGTACACGGGGAACTATGGATGCATATGTAGCACCCCAATGTTTTAGGCGGGGCTCCGCTGCCAGCCCCGCATCTGGGGATTCCAGCTGCTGGCCCTGCGCTCTGCTGCCCACCGGGATCCCAGATGGAGTTTAATCATTAACAGAAACTGATAAGCATCAAGCTTAACCGGTTACCTTTTTACATTCCTAACCCATAAGTACAAATACAGGTGTAGTTTAGAAGAAACTATGTAAAACGCAACTTTATACAGAAAAGGTTCATATTTGTGGCACTGAACTGATAAATATTAAATATGTTGAAGCGCCAATGACTATATATTTTTTTATTTTATTTTTTATATTTTTACTTATTTTGAGAAGAGACATTGAAATGAAGAAAGCTACTAGTTATAAGAGGTGAAAAGATTTAGCATAATTTGACTTTTTAAAAATAAAGATTTTATCACGCCTTTAAAGCCATTTTAAATCTTAATTTCAGCACAAAGGAATATGGTCACTGGCCTTGATTCTTACTTCTCTAAGCTGTTAGTCACATTACAGTTGCTAAACTAAACTAAAATAGTCCAAGTTTTACTTCATAAATGCCACTTTATTCACTAGGCACACAGTTATAGGAAAATAAGGGGGCTATGATTCTGAATAATCTACTGCAGGTCTAATTAGGATTCGGTACCAGAACTAAACCTGTTTCTAGGAGTTCATGCAAGACACCTTTAATATGGTTAATGTAAGAGGTAGAGACAGCATGTGCATGTGATTGGGATGCATTTCAAATAGCTAGAGAAATGCATGTTTATTACTTTAGTAGAAGTATAGTGCAGTCTTGTAATTCCAATTTTAAGAAGTCTAGGAATTACAGTTAAAGTGCACTGCATTTTAATCTTCCATCACAGGAAGTTTCAGTCACATAATGTCATCCATAATATTAACATTTTTGAAGTGAGATGTTTATTATTCTTTACAGGAAAGTAGCATGACTTTAATCAAGAATGCTCATTTAATTCTCAGTTATACATCTTTGGTGTACAATCAAGTTTTGCTCATGTAATGGTTGTACCAATAATCACCCCTATCAAAAGGTACTTACATAGTGAAGACTTGTTCGTCTTGAGTGACTTCACTGTCCATCCTAATGGCAACTTTTGTGTTAACTCCTATGATTATCTAATTTTTTTCTTTATGAAGGAGGTGATGAGAACCAAGTTTAAGATTTCTGTACAGACAGGCTCTTTCAATCTGACCCTTAGAATCAATTTGGAGCTTGAGAATCTGAGTTATAGGAGTCTGTTTAATGTCCTGAAAAATTTGCTAGCTCATTTGCCAACATGAGTAGGAAACTTGTCCTGGAAAGTAGGGTTCTGCAGAATTTAAGCTTTCAAAAAAAAATCCTCACCTTTAGGGAAGTCTCTTTCACAATGATAATGTAAACTGAATTGGATCAATTCAGAGTTACTTCAGGCTGACAGGAAACTTAAACATGAAAAATGCAAATTATTTAAGACCAAAATCCTGCCCCTGAACACCAGGAGGAAGGTATGCTTCCCCTCTGATCACAGTGGGAGAAGAGCTACTTATTCCTGCACTATGTGGGAGGAAAAAGGCCAGTGGATCTATACAGCAGCACCATAGGCCCAGCCCTCATATCCTTACTGTTACTGTTGTGCAGAAAACCCCCGTGAAGCTGGGGCTTTTGTTGTACTGAAGGAACATTAATCCTCCATCTTCTGGCATAATTCCTGTACAGGAGAATGGCCCAGTTTCCACTAGAAGAGGTCTCTTCCAATACTCAAAAAAAGGGGCTGGATTTATATCTGAATATCGTAAGCATATCAGATGCATGTTAACCTTGAAATCCTTCTGCATCTTAGTTTTGTCTCAAAAAGACTAGATATTTGGAACTACTGGATGATTTGTCAAAGTCTGCAGTCTTATGACAACCGTATTAGGACACACTCTAGTTTAAGGCCAGGACCTATCCCCGTTCCTGTTGGTGTAAGGAACAAGATTGGAAATTACCAGAGTCATGTTCCAACCCCATCTCTATGATCAGCAGGCTTTATGACCTTGTCCAAGTTGATAAGGAAACTAAGACCATATGGGATGGGATGGTCTAGACCACATGGGATGGTCTAGACAGTATTTGGACCTGCCATGAGGGCAGGGGACTGGACTCGATGACCTTTTGAGGTCCCTTCCAGTCCTAGAATCTATTAATCTAACCTTTACAACTCGTAAAGCACTTTGAGTTCTAAGTAAAAAGTGCCATAAGTGTTGATTATTTTTAATGACCATGCAACCACGGAAGCTTCATGTTGTCCCTGAAGATGCATTATGAGTATGCTTTCCTTAATAAAAATATACAGCTTTCAGATGAATACTTCAGTTATTTCTTACATTATAAACTCCTCTGAGCAAAGAAAGTGTCTTTTGTACTACACCTAGCAGAGTAGGCCTCCACCTAATGCTGACTACTATAAATACTTAATTTGGATTTTTAGAGTTGAAGGCAAGCTGAACAATCTAATACATGAAAGCAGGAAAAAAATCAGTATTGTTATAGGTTGGGATGAACCTTGCTGGTGGGTGTAACACCCACCTTTCATTCAGAATAAATGTAGAGGCCATTACGCTCCCTTATGGAACCTGGTAGCTGAAGCAAAAGTGACCTCCCACCCCAAAACAGGCACACCACCCAAAACAAAGGAACACGTAGGCAAGAGGCTTAGCTGGCTATTGTTTTACGAAGGCCGTGTGTCTGTGAAAGAAACAAAGACCAGAGAACCTGAGAGAGAAAGCACAAGGAGGCCCCAGACAGCAGCACTGGTAGCACATCAGTCTCCTAACAGTGTGAAAAAGGGTAACAATATAGTGGAGATATAAATCATTCTATAAAAAAAAAAAAAAAGTTCTCACAAATTCTAACATGTTTGAGTATTTTCAGTAATGCTTATACATCGTTTACACAACAAATGAGAACACTCCACTAGAGGGAGCTAAAGACCAAAAAAATGTAGTGTTTATGTAATACTAAAAAACAAGCCCATGGAGCAATATACTGACGTTTTATGAATTTAAGTGTTTTTACACTATTGACATGCTGGCCCTTAAATTACACTAATTTATATACAAAATGCCATCCCTAACCACAGCCTACACGCCCACTACACAAAATGGACTAACAGTGATCCTACCAAAGAAAGCAGAAAATGTTATGGTAAGCTGGCAAATCCATTCCTATATCTATTTACGTTTTAACACACAAAAATCACCATGATGTTTATACTTTAGATAAACTGACTAAAGGTAACTGTTTGGAAGTTCACTACTGAAAATTCAGCTAAGCTTAGACAGTTTATTTTATATCATAATATACTTTTGTACTATTGTAGTAGTAAAGGATTTTGATTACTTATACAAACTAAATATTTCCTTTGTAAGTGAAGACTTGTTAGAAGCCTACTACTCAGGACTGGAAGGGAACCTGGTGCCCTAGGACCACCACAATATTAGCCCTTCCCCTCCTCCATTCCTCAAACAGCTTCACCTCCCTCTTGGAAATGCAGTGGCAGAGGTCTACCCAATTCCCTTCCAGAGAAGTAGAGGCAGCAGCATGGGGCCCTCTTCTTCCCCAACCTAGAGTAGCAGCAGGGATCCCCTTAGAAACAGCAGGTGTATCAACAGGGGTCCCCCTGGGCTCCTGACTGAAGTATCAATTAATCAATACTTCATTTGTGAGGTCTGACTTCTCATGTGACTCATATGGTTGTAGGCTTGGCCCTATGTCCCTTAATATATTTGGGGCAATCTTGCAGTCCTTGTTCAGGTAAAACTTAACTACACTGGGAGTTTTAACTGAGTAAGACTTGCAGTACGAGGCCTATTTTCCTGAAATAATGCACAGGTTCTAATGTTAGTTCCTTGAATGATCACCGAATGTTATAACTATTGTATACGTCTCTTCTGCTTTAGCTTTCCACAGAGTACATAGCAATACAATATAAACTAGTACTTACTCAGTTCGTGTTTCTGGATCACTGTGACAGGAATGACACATGGCACTAAATCGAGAAACAAAAAAGTCATAGCGTCTGTGATATGAAGGGGTGTCTTCCTCAATGTTGGCAAATTTGACAAACTAGGGGACCAAAAAAAAACAAAAGGACGGTTAGAAAACTTTTTGTAACAAGTTTCCAAAAAGAGAACTAGAAGTTTCTAACTCCAGAACTTTCAAAAGTGGTTGTTCAGTATTTAAATATTCAACGTTGTAAACATTAAACAGAAAAAATAATCCTCATGTTGCAATGCAGTGTAGAATATCTACACAATAAGAGCAGAATTAATAATTTATCCTGATTTATTTGGTTAATCTAGTAAAACAAAAAGGAAACACAGTAAATAGGCCTTGCCCTAATATGCTCCAGAAAAATATCAGCCCAGCTCAGAAAACTATAGATCCTAAGTGATTTTTTCTTATTTTGGATTAATATGCTTAGCTAATGGATTTTTTTTAAATGTAATTTTCCATCATCTTATAAAATCTGTGACGACCAAGACAGCTGGCCTTGCAAGCTAATGGTAAGTCAACAAGCTATACAAAAAGCAACAGAGGGTCCTGTGGCACCTTTAAGACTAACAGAAGTATTGGGAGCATAAGCTTTCGTGGGTAAGAACCTCACTTCTTCAGATGCAAGTAATGGAAATTTCCAGAGGCAGGTATAAATCAGTATGGAGATAATGAGGTTAGTTCAATCAGGGAGGGTGAGGTGCTCTGCTAGCAGTTGAGGTCCTCCCTCC
>NC_048299.1:266393727-266451453 GCF_013100865.1 Trachemys scripta elegans | reverse complement strand
CAGTTCATTTGCAAATTTGACACCATCAGATCAGGATTAAACAAAGACTGTGAATGGCTATCCAACTACAGAAGCAGTTTCTCCTCCCTTGGTGTTCACACCTCAACTGCTAGCAGAGCACCTCACCCTCCCTGATTGAACTAACCTCGTTATCTCCATACTGATTTATACCTGCCTCTGGAGATTTCCATTACTTGCATCTGAAGAAGTGAGGTTCTTACCCACGAAAGCTTATGCTCCCAATACTTCTGTTAGTCTTAAAGGTGCCACAGGACCCCCTGTTGCTTTTTACCGATTCAGACTAACACGGCTACCCCTCTGAAGCTATACAAAAGTGATCAGTTTTGTTCACAAGCCTGTTCTCCAGACCAGCAGAGGGGGGCATCGTGTACGCCATGAAATCAGAGCCTGGAGGTGAGGGGGAAGGAGTGACCTCATGTTGCTGCAAGTGATTCACTTTGGGTCACACACAGCAACACTGGCAGGCTGTAGAAGGAACTGCTTTAACCCTCACCAGCTAGAGGAAGGACAGTCACAAATATTTCCTTTGAAAGAGTGAGCATACATAGGAGATCCTAGAGGACTCTTCCTCTCCAATGCTGTGAAGTCAGTATTGCCAACCTCAAGCAGGAAAACATGTGTCCAGCCCCAAAAAAACATGATACAAAAGAGCCATGAGTTTTAAGCCAAAGTAATAAATGCTGGATTCTTTTTTTTCTGCAGTCTGGTTAAGTTTGAGGCTTTAGGGTGCACTGGCTTCAAATTTCTAACCTTTTCTCTGTAACGATGAAGGTTAGAAAAAAATTAAAATGAAAGCTGAGATTGTCATACCATCTCTTGATCCAGCTAGTGGGAGTTTAAATATATCAAATGCCATAAAATTCACCACAAAAAAAAAAAAAAAAAAAAGAAATCACGAGAGTTGGCAACAGTTTTATCCTAATTAAAAACAAAAAACAAACAAAAAAAAAGATTAAATTGCCATACATTTTATTTTCAAAAGCTGTTCCATTAGCAGCTGCATTATTTCAAAGTGATCTAAATGCAATTGCATGAAATAGAGCATACCTTGTGGTTCTTGAACATGTAAAATTGAAACAAAGTGTTGCATCATAACATTTTTGGGGAAAAAAGGCATCTACCCATCAAACAACCTCACAAAGCTGCTTGCCAGATTGAACAGTCTATCTAAACTATGTACCGAATAATGGCATCTCCTATTGCTCAGTGGCATTTGAAACAGAAATTAACAAGCAGCTTTCAATTTACAAAAATTCACAAACTTAAGCAGAATTTCCCTAATGCCACGTGGTTTGCACAAAATGCTTTGAACATTATAAAAGTAAAAAAAGTCCATAAATGATACAGGATAATGCTGAATGATACCTAATGTTATTTTCAACTTTCAAACACTAAACTATCAAATGCATTAGTAGCCCCACTGAGTAGAAAGGTTGACAGTGTTTTTATCCTTTACAATGCTATGCAACAGGGGTTGGCAACCTCTGGCACGCGGCTCGTCAGGGTAAGCACCCTGGCGGGTCGGGCCAGTTTGTTTACCTGCTACGTCCGCAGGTTTGGCCGATCGTGGCTCTCACTAGCCACGGTTTGCTGCTCCAGGCCAATGGGAGCTGTGGGAAGCAGCACGGGCTGAGGGATGTGCTGGCTGCCGCTTCCTGCCGCCCCCAATGGCCTGGAGCGGCGAACCACGGCCAGTGGGAGCCGCAATTGGCCAAACCTGTGGACGCGGCAGGTAAACAAACTGGCCTGGCCCGCCAGGGCTTACCTTGGCGAGCTGCGTGGCAGAGGTTGCCGACCCCTGCTATACAATTACTAGCTATAAAAACCAACATTTGCTACAACAATGAAGAGTTCTTGATTCAAAAGAACATGTGAGTGATGTGATCCAGATGGTATTTGTATGGCTTTCTGCACTAGAGAGAGTTGCTGAAGAAGCCTCGGGAGATAACTGACCCCCACAAATTTAGTTGCTTACACAAAAATATTGGTTTAAAAAAGGAATGGAACAGTTCAGACCAGAGAAAAGGCTCTGGATGCCACATCTAAGAATTCAAACTGTATCTCTGACAAGAAATTAGTATCTTTTTAGCATCTAGATGGACTTTTGGTCTGACCCAGTGTGGCCATTCTTATGTTCTTATCTCAAAGTCCCCAAATGAGCCAAACTTGAAGATACAGTTGACACTTCTTTACAAATCACCAAGCACAGTTTAGAGCAGTATTTCATAGAAACATAGAATATCAGGGTTGGAAGGGACCTCAGGAGGTCATCTAGTCCAACCCCCTGCTCAAAGCAGAACCAATCCCCAGATTTTTGCCCCAGATCCCTAAATGGCCCCTTCAAAGATTGAACTCACAACCCTGGGTTTAGAAGGCCAATGCGCAAATCACTGAGCTATCCCTCCCCCTTCTCAACGACCAGCCCGTGGACCGGCACGAATCCCTGAGATCTCCCTGACACAGTTTAGAAAGGCAGCAAGTCGGTACCTGGTATCAAAAAAAGTTGAGAAACACTGATCTAGCGCATCCCTTCCATCATGGTCCCTGAACTTTAGAACTGGCCTGTATCAACAGGTCATCCAGATATGACTGGAAAAGCCATGTGGAATCTTCAGCAGTCACTACCATGATATTTTATTTTTTTTTAATTCAGGCGCACTGTACAAACTTAAAGGTGAGAGCTCTGTATTTGAGGGAGATATAATGAAACTGTTACCATTCATTATCTTCCTCTGCCCTGCATCTCTTTCTCCTGTTTCCTCTGCAACATTAGTTTTGTATCCAACAACCTCGCTGCCATCATTTTACCTACTGAGAGCTGTAGTTCCAGTTTAAATTTAGCAGATTTCTTACAACTATATTCTAAGCATCACTGAAAAAGCTGGCTCTAAAAACTGAGATACTGTACAAAAATGTTCTTCCTGGAAACAGAATACACTGGGTTGTCACATGGTAAGAAAGCGACTAACAATCAAACCAATGTTCTAAGGTCTATTGCCACTCATTTGTCTGGAGGAAAACAGCCCACAGACATTCACTGTAGAACATAAGCAACTGAGCAAAGTTCACTCTTGATAGACTATTTTATAATTTTTTTTTAAAGCTTTCCTCTTTTTAAGGGCTTCAGGAATAGGCTTCAAATACCCGCTGTCCCATTGTTTGTTTCACAGCATTGCTAATTATGTGGCAGTGTGATTAATTAGGTTCTTGTCTTCAAAATGGTTTTTTTAGACAAATCAATCTTCTACAGTGTAATGAATCATGAAGTTCAGGAAAAGAGGAAAAAAGGAGGACATAATTTTAACATGTTCACAATGAGCTGCTAATGAGGATGCACTCCAACACAATGAGCGTGGTGTGGACACGCAGGACCAACTTAATACGGAGGCTCGATGTCGTCTTACATAAAATCGGCTTAAGTTTGTAGTGCAGATATGCCCTCAGTGAAAGTGGGACCAGTTTCCTCAAGAACAGACTGGTGTTAACCCAATAACAAAAGGAGAGGATGAAAAGAAGGCACAAATGAGCACTCAGAGCACAAAATCATGATGACGATAAAATTAATCATGAAACTAGAGGTTGTGAAGAGAAGGAATTATTTGAATTGCCTATACGTTAATGCTCAGAGCCTAGGTAACAAACAAGATGAACTCGAATTGCTCATTTATTAGCAAAAATTTGTTCTAGTTAGCATTACTGAAACCTGGTGGGATGATTTTCATGACTGATATGCTAAAAATCAATGGATTTTTTTTATGGCCTATTTAGGAAGGATCAAGTGAGCAAAACGGAGGAGTGGCTACTCTGTGTCAAAAATTACATTACCTGTTTCCAAGTCACTGACCGCTCAGGACAAAGTGATCTTGAATTCTTATAGATCAGTGTCCTAACAGATAAAGTACAAGACTGAGTACTAGTTTGTATCTGCTGCAGGCCACCAAACACTAGGGGACAGGATAACTGGTTCCTTAAGCACCTATCTATAATGTGTACAGGGAAAAATAGCTGCATGTTCATGGGGGATTTCAATTTCAGTGATATATGGAATTTCTAAATATTGTAGATGACAATTTTCTAATTCCAGAAGTCACATTCAATATGGGGTGGGAAATCTATATTTCGGGTGACCAGATGTCCCGTTTTTATAGGGACAGTCCTATTTTTGGGGACTTTTTCTTATATAGGCACCTATGACCCCCTCACCCCGTCCTGTTTTTTCACAGTTGGTATCTGGTCACCCTATCTATATTGGGCCTCACCTTGACAGACAGAGGAACCAATCACAGAACTAAACATTAGTGGTAGCTTCGGTATGAGTGATAATGATTTGATCATATCTGTAATGTGCAAATAGAATAAAGTCCAAACAAATAATATATACGGTGACGGGGTTAGGCCAGACGGCTATAGGAGAGTGATTTTTTTTTTTACACTGGAGAAAGAGCGAACACAGTCCCTCCACTACCACATTTGTGGAAATCACAGGGGTCAGCACACCCGCAGTGCAATGGATAAACTTCAGCCTGGGAAAACTACCTTCGTGATCATGGTATCTCCCCTGCCAGGTAAGTATAGAAGGCCGGTATATTAGCGCCAGGATAAGCAGGTCCCTTTTCCCCTGGTAATTGAACAAGGGTTACTCCACATTAATTAGGACACCTGGGGTCAATCAAGGGCCTGCCAGAACCTGTTAAAAGCCTCTCCTCCAGTCAGATAGGTGCATGCAACAGGAGCTGTGGGGAACGGGCGTGCTACTGGAGAGCTGGACAGTGCAGACACTGGTAAACACTGGAGACAGACCTCACAGATACAGAGGTGAAGAGCAGGGGAAATCCTGCCCAACAGGGAGTATAGCCCTTCCAGCACCCAGAGGTTTGGGGAAAAGAGACCCTGCCCGAGGGGAGAGACTGAACTGGGCTCCTGGCCTGCCACCACTACATCCGGAGTAGTTACCGGAGACTAAGAGGCTCCCCTCCCCCTCCCGTCAGGGAGGCTGGGAGCAACCCCTGCCCAGACAATGTGGGGGCAGTAAACCCAGGGGCGTGGGGAAATTCCCCGGGAGAGAGGAATCCCCGGGCCTGCCACTAAGAGGAAGCGCGGAACTCACCAAGGCAGAGAAGGAGCTCTGCCACAATACTTCATGCTTAAAGAGAACCAAATTCACAAAGCTGAAGCAATTGAGCAAAATCAATTTGGAGCATGAATTTAAACAGAAAAATGTGAATGGGAATTGTCTGAGAACATTTTACTAAATGCCCAAAAAGCCAGGGACTTACAACTCTTATGGAAGAAAGTGGCATGACTGCTGCCAATATCCGAATCCCATTAACATTAAGGTCAAGAGGATGGGAGCTGTTCACAACGATATGCTACTATTAAATGAAGGTTGTTAATATCGGGATTGCTATCAAGCAGAATCTACTTCACTGTGCAAACAGAGGAAGACTGGATGGACCCCATAAAGGGGAAAAGACCAAATAAAATTAGTTGTATTCATGAGTAAGGCATTCATCTCCAACTTTTACTATGAAAATCATTTCATACTTTTAGTAGGATAAATATCCATAGATAAGAATTATTTTGATAGTTAAGCTGCTTATAGATACATTCATATGGGTCATACAGGCACTAACTACATGCAATCTCAGGCTTTCATTAAGTTTTTTCCTTCGATTGAATACCAGCTGAACATCTGGCATGACAATCTCTCACCACCTCCAATCTTCTATTAACTTGATTCAGATTTGGGTTAGCAAACTGTTTACTCACAGAATTGGTTCCAAGAACTTGCAGCTTTGGTTCCCCTGACTCTAGAAGCTTGGCCACCATCTGAAGGAAACTTTCCACAAATGGTTTAATGCTTTGAGAATGGCAAGCCATTAAAAGTTGGTCCAGTGCCTCCATGGCGATTAAAACATACCTGAAAGCAAATTGAGAAGAGATCCATACAGATGCAAATTGTGTGTCATATTTACCTTGGCCCAAACTTTTACATGCTTTTATTTAAGCCTATATTATAAAAACTGGAAAAAAAAATTTAAATGTCAGATTGGTGTAAGGCACATCACCCTAATATTCTCCACTTATTTCAGAAGTATATTTTCGAAGACAAATCAAAGTAAAGAAAAGATTCCTGGGTATTCCTGTAGAATTTTTTTTTTTTTAGATCTTATTTTTCCTACTTTTTATTTTGTATTAAAGGCACCACTCTTCTAGTCAGTAGAGGGCCTTCAGTCTACCAAAATCCCAGTATGACAAGACAGCAGTGTATCTAAACTTCCACAGTTTAAGGAGGCATCTCAATCTACACAGAGCATGTTAGTGAGAGGGAAGACTGCTGATCAGGAGGGGTGTTTACTGTCACTCACATACTGACCGTTTCCATAAAAAAAATTCTTACAATGTTTTTACATCTATACCTCTATTTTCAATGATAACTGCCAGGCAGCAACAACATTCTCTTCCAATTCCATGTGCTGTCTGTTTCATTTTTTTAATCTCTTTCAACTTTATGGTCTCTTCCCCTCTCTATTTTCATTATATATTCTTCTCCCCTATTCCCTCTTTGGGAAAGTACAGGAAAGACCATTTCCAACCTGTTCCTCTGGGGTCAGGAGGATTAATTTAGCTCAAGTATTAAGGACAATCACCTGTGAAGTCAGACAATTAGCTTATATAACAATTATAGCTCCAACAGAAGAACTGAAGGATATATTAAATGAAAACAGTCTTAGTACAGTGGAAAATATGTCCTGCTGAGTCTAGAAGTTTGACTTGTAAATCCAGGTCATTTTCACATCCAACATTGCCTATAACTTCATAATTCACTTTACTTTTAATATATTTTGGCTAAAAAATAAAAATTAATAGCTATCCCCCGACCATAAGCATGAACAATATCCAAGGTTCTGACTCTATATGTCTTGTAGACTGAACCAGAATAATGATAGGGGAAAACAGCTAACTTTCCGCATCTGTATTTATACAGTGACCGAATCCCTTACCCGTAGCGATGTCTGACAACATCTCTGCTCAGTCTCTCTGCTAGGTAAGCTCCAATTCGATCCAGCTTCTCTGGTGCAGAAACTGCATAGAAAGTCAGCTTCTCCATATCAGCTTTAACAAGACCATCCTAAGAATGAGACAAAGTTTGTTTTTTTAATTCATAGGAACAGTTTTAAGCTTCTAAAATATCTTTCATTTTTCCAATTCAAAGCACAGGTTTGGGTTAATACAAACTAGAACATGCCATTTTACTAGAATATGTTAAATTGTTTATTAACAAGCTTGTCCAGGGCCTAAAATACAGAAATTGCAAAGTAAAAGATTAAGCCCAGTACTTCTCTGAGAAGTATATTGTCAGTGTTCCCCCTTCCTTCTAACAAAGGCAGATTATGGGTGAGCTGTGACATCATTCTTGAAACACACTATCTTTCCTAAAGTCCAATTTCTGTTACTTAAGAGTCCTTCAAAAAGCCATTACTTCAATAAAAAAAAAACACTTCAGAAGCGAGTGTGTTAAGTTAATCCTTTCAGGCTAAAATTGTTTTTATATAACTGAATTGCAGTCTAAATGTTTCATTGCTCGAATATCATGCCTTAACAGTTCTGACTCTTCTCTGTACAAGGCCACTGCTTTCCATATTTGTCTGTATTACAGCTAGTGTTTAAGGAGCTGAAGCCATCTGATAGTTAGAAATATCAGTACCAACTACAGTTATTGACATACAAAAAGTACTCAGGATTATCATAGGTTAATTTTTAGAGTGGAGATGAAACCGGGATTAAAATATATTGTTCATTTGAATAACTGATTAGAGCTGGTAGACAATACACATTTTTCTCAATTTTTTTTCAATGAAAAAGGGGTTATTCATGAATTTTTTTTTAAAGCTTTTTGTCCAGTTCTCTCACAGACATCAAGGTGAAAGTCTAGCCGTTCTCAGGGCCTCAACCCCTTCAACCAGAAGCTTCAGTCCTCCTCCACTAGAGTAACATCTTTAAAATTGTGGTTCCTTTTTGTACGGCAGCATCAGCTTCAAGGGAAGAATGACCAGATCATTGTGTAGGAATTTTTCTTCACTTCTTCTACACTTTGATAATTTCATGTTTAAATAAACTGGAGAATATTGGGATCAATTACTATGGAGGAACATACAGTAATGGTGATTAGATATGCCACACTAACCCTGAAAGCGATAAACTACATTCCTTCAGTGCTACGGGTACAGTAAGTTGTACTCCTGTTAAAGTTCCCTTTCCTGGCTGCATAACTGATCTGTGATTGTCTACTATCATCCAACTTATTTTACACTACAAAGCAGTTTAACTGGCAGTTCAGAAAACGGCAGTTTTTAAACAACAATATTTCAGATTCATTAATTCACTACTAACAATTTAAGTCAAATTAAATATTAATTATATAAAAGAAGGGTATTTTCTCTCAAAGTCTCACAAGAATGATTAACTTATGTGTGAACAGTCACAGGAGAGAATGTCCACCATATATGAAATGAGTCATTAGAAAAAGAAAATTCTTTAGTATCAAGATGCCCCAGTGGAC
Organism: Trachemys scripta elegans; assembly: GCF_013100865.1. Taxonomy (NCBI): domain Eukaryota; kingdom Metazoa; phylum Chordata; order Testudines; family Emydidae; genus Trachemys; species Trachemys scripta. Next base: position 266,442,869 of record NC_048299.1, on the reverse strand, counting down.
TAAATAGATCACAGTTAGATGCCAGGCAATAATTAACATTTTAATGTGTAAAGTTAGGCCTACAACCATTCGCAGTGTCATACATTGTGGGCTGGACAATATCCTGCCCTCCCCTACCTTGTGCACGCACTAGGGTTACCATACGTCTGGATTTTCCCGGACACGTCCGGCTTTTTGGGCCTCAAATCCCCGTCCGGGGGGAAATCCCAAAAAGCCGAACACGTCCGGGAAAATAGGGAGGGAGGGCCCGGCGGTGCTTGGCTGGGGCCGCTGGGCCTGGGGCCGGCGGTGTGGGGCCGGCGCGGTGCTCGGCCGGGGGCCGGGGCCCCAGGGCCTGAGCTGAGCCGGGCGGGAGATGCCGGGGCCAGAGCCTCTTGGCCTGGGCCAGCCGGCCGCCGAAGGGAGCCGCTCGGCCAGGGGGGCCGGACTGGGCCGCGCCGCACCCTGCCCCAGCCCCAGCTTACCTGCTGCCTCCCTGTTTCAGGCTTCCCATGAACATTTGATTCGCGGGAAGCAGGGGTGGGGGAGGAGCAGGGGGCGGAGCGTTCAGGGGAGGGGGCAGAGTTGGGGCGGGGCTGGGGGCGGGGAAGGGGCGGAGTTGGGGGCGGGCCCGGGGCCCCATGGAGTGTCCTCCTTTTTAAAAATTAAAATATGGTAACCCTAGCACACACCAGGACAATAGGAGAGTCTGATGGATTGCAGCATCAGGGCTGCTTTTTAGAGCACACACAGCACTAGTAAGGCTAATCCAACTTTAGATTTTCAGAGACGTTTCTCTATACCAGGGGTCTCAAACTCAGATGACCCCGAGGGCCGCATGAGGACTAGTGCATTGGCCCAAGGGCCGCATCACTGAACCCCCACGCCGCCTCTGGCCCCGCCCCCACTCCACCCCCTTCCAATTAGGCCCTGCCCCTGCCCCACCCCTTCCCCTGCCCCACCTCTTCCCAATCCCTTCCCTGAAGTCCCCACCCCAACGCTGCCCCCAGGGGGTTCAGAAAGGGTGCAGGGTGCAGCGGGGGCTCAGGGCAGGGAGCTGAGGTGCGGGATGTGGCAGGGGGCTCAGGGCAGGGAGTTGGGGGTGCAGGAGGGGTTCAGGGTGTGCCTGGTGCCGCTTACCTAGAGCGGCTCCGGGGTGGCAGCAGTGCTCACCAGGGCCAGGGCAGGCTCCCTGCCTGCCTTGGCTCCCGGCTCCACGCTGCTCCGTTCCAGGAACCAGCTGGAACCGTGTCCCTGCAGCCCCTGGGGGAGGGGCTCAGGCTTCCCTGCTTGTGCGGCTCTTGCCGCTCTTCTAGGTACCCCCCACGAAGCTCCCATTGGCCGCGGTTCCCTCTTTCTGGCCAATGGGAGCAGTGGGGGGCGGTGCCTGGAAGGAGGCAATGCCGGAGCCCTCTGCCTCCTTCCCCCTCCCTGAAGGGGTGTGCTGCCGGCTGCTTCAGAGAGCAGCGCGGCGTTTGAGGCATCAGGAGGCAATCCCACGGGCCACGTGTTTGAGACCCCTGCTCTATACCAATAGTACCAAACATGTTTAAAGAAGTATTTGGTTTCTATGATTGTATATGGAAAACAGACCATCTTGTAGGTAGACAGAATTTACGTCTGAATGACTATTTCCTCTGAAAAAAAAAAAAAATCCATGCTTTGAAGATATCAGATCCACAGAAAAGAACAACTCTCCCCTGCAGCCGAAATTTTACAAAAAACATAGGTAGCTAGCCCACAGTGATAACAGCAGATCTTCTAGGAAGAATACGACTCCATGCTATTCATATCCTTCATTTAAAAAAAATAAAATAAAAAAGGTAGTACAAATCTGATAAGACATTGAAAGTGATCTTCCACCATTTACAGAAACTCTCGATTAGTTTCAAACATTCAGCTGTATTAGATATTTAGCACCATCAGTACTTAACACTCAAGAAAACTATATTTTCAAGGAACATGGTATGAAAGGTTTCAGAGTAGCAGCCGTGTTAGTCTGTATCCGCAAAAAGAACAGGAGCACTTGTGGCACCTTAGAGGCTAACAAATTTATTAGAGCATAAGCTTTCGTGGACTGCAGCCCACTTCTTCGGATGCAGTAGGCTGCAGTCCACGAAAGCTTATGCTCTAATAAATTTGTTAGTCTCTAAGGTGCCACAAGTACTCCTGTTCTTTTTATGGTATGAAAGGGTTTCTACTCTATGTGTCCAAATGAAGTCACAATAAACCAATACATATGGACACTAAAGATGAAAAACAATTGGATCATAGTCCATTGGGTGAACCAAACTATATATTTCAAAAAGACAGAAAACAAAGAAGTGCTAGGCATACAGAGAAAAGGAAATATGTTCAAACTTGTGGTCATATCTGAACAAAAATCCTGTTTAATATTAAATATTTGTGGTCCAAACAGTTGGATGACAATTTTGCAGATTTCTCTCTTACTGGAGAATGCTCTGGCAGATTAAAAATTGAATGCCTTTCGTTCTCCAAAAAGTACATTAAAAGTTACAAAATATTACTATTTCCGGTACAATAATATTTGAGTAAACAAAGAAGATTAAAATTCAGGATTTTGGTTAAGGGTTTAATTAAATCATTACTTACTTTGGGGTCTTCGGGGAATATGTTATCCACCAGACGTTTGTAACGAGGGCGCAAAGCAGAACAGCAACAGCATACTCCTGGAAAAACATTTACCAGAAAAACAAAAAAAAGCAAAACACAAAAAATTAGGTTATTAGAAGGTGAATGTTTTAGAAGCTGTATAGAATCATTTAAGAGAGGAAGAGTGCGAGCCTATGTCACACTGACAGACCCAGGGCGTCGACAAGATCAAACCTGGGACCTCTGAAGCTTAGTGCATGAGCCAAAAGCCACATAGTCTTCTACACAGCATTAGCTAAGAGCCATCTAAGTAGTCTTGGTGCCACTAGAGGGAGATAGAGCACCATACCCAGGAGGTGTATGGGCTACACATACAGGAAAACACAGCTGCAAAGTTAAAGGGTAACTATACTGTGCAATCTCACTTTCTAGAAAAGTGTCATTTGTGGAAAGTGAGTTAAACAAAAATTAATTAATATTGTAATATAGCTCATTTTTTGCACACCTTGCCATGTTTTCCTTAGGAAGAAGTATCTGCCAGAAAGATAACAGGCAACAATTCCACCAGAAGATTATGTGCATTGGCATAAAGACTTGTAGAGCATGGGTCTATCCTACTCCAGGGCCTGAAAGTTAAAAACTTTCATCTGGAGCAGTGGGGCAAGACACATCATCTGGGTTAAACAGGGGCAGTCAAGCAGCAAAACCACCTCATAAGAAAGGTCATACCGGGTCAGACCAAAGGTCCATCTAGCCCAGTATCCTGTCTACCGACAGTGGCCAATGCCAGGTGCCCCATGCCAGGTGCCCCAGAGGGAGTGAACCTAACAGGCAATGATCAAGTGATCTCTCTCCTGCCATCCATCTCCACCCTCAGACAGAGGCTAGGGACACCGTTCCTTACCCGTCCTGCCTAATAGCCATTAATGGACTTAACCTCCATGAATTTATCCAGTTCTCTTTTAATCTATGTTATAGTCCTAGCCTTCACAACCTCCTCAGGTAAGGAGTGACAAGTGAAGAGCCCTTCACTTAGGAAGGAAGAATCCCATTCACTGCTACAGGCTAGGGACCGACTGGCTAAGCAGCAGTTCTGCAGAAAAGGACCTGGGGATTACAGTGGACGAGAAGCTGGATATGAATCAACAGTGTTCCCTTGTTGCCAAGAAGGCTAATGGCATATTGGGCTGCATTAGTAGGAGCACTGCCAACAGATTGAGGGACGTGATTATTCTCCTATTCGGTACTGCGCCCAGTTTTGGGTCCCCCACTACAGAAAGAATGTGGACAAACTGGAAAGAGGGCTACGAAAATGATTAGAGGGCTGGGGTACATGACTGAGGAGGAAAGGCTGAGGGAACTGGGCTTATTTAGTCTGCAGAAGAGAAGAGTGAGGGGAGGATTGATAGCAGCCTTCAACTACCTGAAGGGGGGTTCCAAAGAGGATGGCGCTAGGCTATTCTCAGTGGTGGCAGAAGAAAGAAAAAGGAGCAGTGGTCTCAAGTTGCAGTGGGGGAGGTCTAGGTTGGATATTAAGAAAAACTATTTCACTAAGAGGGTGGTGAAGCACTGGAATGGGTTACCTAGGGAGGTTGTGGAATCTCCATCCTTAGGAGGTTTTTAAGGCCCAGCTTGACAAAGCCCTGTCTGGGTTGATTTAGTTGGGGTTGGTCCTGCTTTGAGCCAGGGATTGGACTAGATGACTTCCTGAGGTCTCTTCCAACCCTAATGTTCTGTGATTCTATAACAACTGCCTGCAACAACTGGTGAAGTGAGCAAGCCACGTGTTTCAAATCTTACTTGGCTTGTTCAAGCTTAGGAATTAGATTGCATATTTATCTTATTTCTTTTGTAACCAAGTGTGACCTTTGTAACATACCACGTGTAAATCAGTTTCTAGTTAATAAACTTGTTTTACTCTTTTATCTAAACCAGTGTGTTTGATTGAAGTATTTGGGAAATCTTTAGTCAGGTCAACTGGACTGATGCATATTCGTTACCCTTTGTTGATATGACAAACTAGTTAATGAGCTTATAGAGTCTACTGAACAGTACAAGACAAATTTCTGAGGGGCAAGGCTGGGACTGAGGGGCATGCAAGTGTCGCCCTGTACCTCTTCATGGATGGCTGGGCACCGCATTTAGTACTCAGCTAGAGAGTAACTTTACATGCTGGTGGCCGAGAGTGATCAGCACCTAGAGAATTTTGTTGTTCATGAGCAAAGCAGTGTAAAAAGCATCCTAGGCTGGAGAGCTGAGGGGACACAACAGCTCATGTTGCATCCTGGGGAAATCTCACAGGAACAACAATGTTAGATTGCATGTGGCTGTTAAGGCCAGTTTAGTATTTTGAAATACATATGTAATGCACTTTGATTGGGGCAACTATGTAGTAAATCATACATTATAAGTAAGTCATTTGCTGTAAAGTTAATCTCATGCTCAAACAAGAGTATTTCCACAGCCCAAACCAATACTCTTAATAACCAACAATTGTTAAGAGGAAAAAAACCCCTAAGAATATACTGCTGAAAATATTTCTTTTCATGGTTAACAGAAAAGCATTCAGACACTAAGCCTGGGTCTACACTACCCGCCTGAATCGGCGGGTAGAAATCGACCTCTCGGGGATCGATTTATCGTGTCCCGTCGGGACGCGACAATCGATCCCCGAATCGACGCTCTTACTCCACCAGCGGAGGTGGGAGTAAGCGCCGTCGACGGGAAGCCAGAGAGGTCGATTTTGCCGCCGTCCTCACAGCGGGGTAAGTCGGCTGCGATACGTCGAATTCAGCTATGCTATTCACGTAGCTGAATTTGCGTATCTTAAATCGACTCCCCCCTGTAGTGTAGATGTAGCCTCATTCTGTTGCATAGGTGTCATGATCCCTTTGTAAATACTTCAGAGACAATATGTAAATTTCTTGAGTACCGGGAACCACTGTGTCCTAGAAATGTCTTTGCCACTGTAAGTTACGTTAAATGGGGGTGGGGGACAACAAGAAAAATGCAAACATCCAAACAAGACAATAAATTGCACCAGAACTGCTCCATTTATTGCCTTATATTGGCTCTGGATTATCCTTTCACAATGTAAGGAAGGGACATATTATTGTATGTGTGTATACACACACTTCATATTTACATCTAATTTACACTAAGCAATAAAATTAGTCTGATATTTAGTAGCCAATTAATTATTCTGTGAATGCAATATGCAAACCAAAATATACCAAGATGCTCCCTTCCCATCCTTCTATCATTTGTAGGCTATTAAGACAACTAAATGAAATTACACTTTTAAAAATGCCTGTTCCTCCATCTTCTTGCCCCATTTCCGCTGTCAACCGCACTAACTGACAACGTTCTACTCAGATACATCAAAAGAGTCTTAGAGTAAAATATGCAGTCTCTCTATCATAATAAGCAACACATCACATTTCCTGTTCACAAAGACAAGAGAATATGGGTTAGGTATAGTTCATTTTTTTCTGGGGTTGAGCACAACCAGATTGTTCAAAGGAATAAAAACCCATTATAATTTACATGACAAGAAACAGCAATTAAAGTAATAATGCACATTTAAAATCAAAAATGGAATATAGCCAGCTAGCCATCTGGTACATTCCTCTACCAGTGCAGATTTATTCCCTGCAGTATTTTTAAGTGCTTTATCCAATCTAGTTTTAAATTATTCCAGAAATAGGTCAGATATGATGTGATTCCAACTCATTGGTCAAGTCCCAGATCCACAGTAGAGCAGCTCTGAAGTACAGGAGCCATTTAGAGATAAGCTAATATTAGTAATTGTCCACAAAAATCAGTGCGAGCCTGCCTCTCAAATCTCAAAACACAATACCTACCCAAATAGCAAGCAATATAATGGGATAGGGGAGGTGAACACTTTAGAGGAGATTAGATGCCTACCAATCGGATCCCCTTCCTAACATCTAACACAAACATACAAAAACTTTGCTAAAACATCAAGGCTGCTAAGGGAAAACAACACCCACGTTAAAACAAAACAGACTTAAGAATGTCTGGTTACTACCTTGATGACTGCAGTTTATTTGTTTGGGGGTAGGGACAGTGTTTAGGAGGGGATAGGTGTGTATGGTGAAGGTCATATCCGTAGTTGTATGACTTTACTCAACATTTGGATCTCTATGCAACTCAGAAACCTGTGTCATTTTTAGCCATATTTATCATCCAACAAGATGTATGGGAGGTCCAAGTATAAGCTATCCGCTGGTTTCAAACTCAATAACTAGTCAGGAATTTTCCACTCTTGCTTTCTACCAGTCAAGAGGAGCTGTAATAGATACAAAACTCCTTGTCTAATTTTGCTGTATCCCTCTCCATTACAGAGACTGTACAGCACTAGATACTGTTACCCTATCCACCTCTTCTCTCCCTCCTAATAATTAACTTTCCATTTGGGAAAGAAGAGCCCCATTCAATTTCAGTTATGCCCATTTTCTGACAATTTAATTCATTGTTTTTATCTTATGTAACTTGCAAACAACAATTGTGAAATTTACAACAATTTGTTTTTAAACACTTGGTCCTTCAGTCTACCTTCATCGGTCCTTTGATTCATTCATGAATACATAGTTGAAAACACAGTAGAATAGATAATTTCCACAGCACCAGATAGAGATAACAGAAATATTACTTCACTATAGGACTGAGGGAAAAAAAAAAAAAAAAAAAAACATAAATCCTTACTACATTTCACAAGAATCCTCCACAGCACCACATCAAAATATCAATCGAGTAAGTGATTTACGTGATTTTTTTTAAAAGGACACCTACAAATATCTTAAAGAAACCTATTTGTACAGTACAACATTTTGTAATATTTGATATTGCTTAAAATAAGGAAACAAGACTGAATTTGCAACAACTGGCTAAATCAGGTACATATTATAGAATACTAAAAAATTGAAGTAAAGATCATCATAAGCAAACTAGGGAAATGTGGTCTACATGAAATTACCATAAGGTGGGTGCACAACTGGCTAAAAGACAGTACTCGGAGAGTTATCAACAGTTCGCTGTCAAACTGGGAGGAAGTATCTAGTGGAGTCCCGCAGGGATCTGTCCATTTTCATTAATGACTTGGCTAACGGAGTGGAGAGCATACTTATAAAATTTGTGGATGACACCAAACTGGGAAGAGTTGCAAGCACTTGGGAGGACAGGATTAGAATTCAAAATTACCTTGAAAATTGGAGAATTGTTCTGAAATCAACAAGATGAAATTCAATAAAGGCAAATGCAAAGTACTACTATTAGGAAAGAAACCCAATACACATCTAAAAATGGCGAATAACTGGCGAGGTAGTAGTACTGCTGAAAAGAATCTGGGGGTTGTAGTGGATCACAAATTGAATACGAGTCAACAACTGGATGCAGCTGTGAAAAAGAAAATATTGTGGGGTGTATTAACCAAAGTGTCATATGTAAGATATGGAAAGTAATGGTTCTGGCTCTATTCAGCACTGGTGAGTCCTCAGCTGGAGGTGAGTACCCAAGTCTGGGCGCCACACTTCAGCAAAGATATTGGAATCTTATTAGATTATTTTCCTAAATTAGAACAATTCCATAAACTCTTAAGAGTAACTTTAGCAAAATAATTTGAGATAGTTATTTGAAATACAGATAAATACAGAAAACATTCTAAATACATATTTGCCATACAGCTATTATGTTTACAATTAATGAAAATACTGTTCATTCCAATAAAGACTTTCCTTTTTTAATCATCTTTCACATACTTGTGTCCCTTTCTCCCATTTACTGTCAAGAAAGGCCAAATTAAAAGCTCAGTACCAAAGGCAACTCTTCTATACCAAGAGCTACAACAGCAAACCTAAAAACAGTGTTTTTGACAACTGAAGCAATATAATCTGAATGTAAAATAATTGAGAGGATTTGATCTTGACACTTATTTATGAGCTGTTTTGCTGACTCATTCTGGTAGCCAGACCATGTGACAAACAGGACACAACTGCTACCCTTTGTGGGGAGGATATTCACCACACTGAATTTTGTTCAACCAAATGAATTTGCCAAACTAAACAAAATAGTACAGTAGACTTGAAACATGTCCATTTTACCTTTTACCCCCACTGCAGATTTCCCATAGTATCTTTCAATTGTGTTGTATTTACTACATTTTACCATCTGAGCAACAGGAACAAAGAAAAAGATTCTGGCATGCTTTTGTGCCCTGAACTGGTTTGCTTATGGCAAAAAAATAGAATGGGGAAAACAATATTCATAAGCAAATATATGAAACTTGAAGTTACGTCAGTGGAAAAAGCTGTATCAGTACATTATATTCCATGTAAAAGTTTTACACAGTAGATTAACACTAATTTTAACAGTACACATTTTCCTAGTATTCATATATATGTCCTCTGAAATCAAGATTTCATAGTCTACATGTTAAGTATTTACTAAGAGCATTCTCTTTTGTTTTTTAAATAAAAACATTCTACAAGCCACAGTGAGAAATGTTGCATAACATCAAAATAGTAAGTGATTTTTTCCCACCTACCCAAACGCATAAATGGACTTGGCTCCCATGCAGGATTGTAGTCATAGGTATTTTCCTGTTCAACTGTCGGAACTTGAACATATTGCCTCATCCTGTACGCGAGGTTACTTTCCACGTATTCTATTCTTTTTAGCTGTCCTTTTTCAACAGTTCAGCATCTTTTCAGCTCAGTTTAGCAGTATTCATGTAATGTACTAGAAGACTGTAAACGTATCTAATTAGCTCTCCGTGTGACATCAACATAAAGCTACCAAACACGGAACAACCCAAGTATCAAATTCTGTTAACACCACCCACTGTAAACAGGATACAGTATGAATGAGTTGACATGACCAGACTCGTTAAATCAAACTTTCATGTAATGTATAGCCTTCCTTTCGTATGAGAGATGACAGGAGAGAGAAACATTTTAGTTTTAGGAAAACCTGTGCTAATTCAGCAGCTGTATATAAATTTACAGTGGTAGTATCAAACTACCAATTTGAATTTCTTTTAGTATATTTAGCAAGTTTATCATATTTTTTAAATAAATTCCTGGCTAATAAGAAAGCCTTACAAAACAGACTTTTAAACAAGAATGTTAAATTTTAAGGACAGGAACACCTATTTAAAAGTCAGGAGACTAATCACATTAGAGCTACCTGTATACAATACCTTATAGTTTAAGCAAAGGCGGTATATGGAACAGTTTCTATATAAGGAACGATTAAGAAGATTGGAACTTTTCAGCTTGGAAAAGAGACGACTAAGGGGGGATATGATTGAGGTCTATGAAGTCATGACTGGTGTGGAGAAAGTAAATAAGGCAGTGTTATTTACTCCTTCTCATAACACAAGAACTAGGGGTTCACCAAATGAAATTAATAGGCAGCAGATTTAAAACAAACAAAAGGAAGTATTTAATCATACAACGCACAATCAACCTGTGGAACTCCTTGTCAGAGGATGTTGTGAAGGTCAAGCCTATAACAGGGTTAAAAAAAACCTAGATGAATTCATAGAGGATAGGTGTGTGACAGGTTCCCCCAGGGTGTCACATGGAATTGGCATACCACTGAGCTCCCTGACCCACCAGCCTGGGCTCCCTCTCACACTGTATTGCTGTGACAAGCTACAAAGGCCTCCAAGCCTGCACTTTCACCAGCATACATACAGGTAGACACACACCCAGCTGCAGTTACAAGCAGGCTCTCTGACCAGCCCCTGCATGGGAAAGCTATTCCCAGCTCCTCAGGCACATACCCCCTCTGGAGTATAAACCCAAAATTATACCGTCTTGTGCTGCACAGGGAACTGTACAGCATAAGCTCATAAAATTTCCCCCCTCCCTTAATGTGGAGAGGAATATACAACAGGCTTTTGCCCCTGAGCGATGATTCCCAAACGCTGGTTTAGATAAAGCAAAGAAAGTGATTAAAAGTGATAGCAAACAGATCAAAACAGATTACTTAGCAAACAAAAAAACGCAAAGTAAACTTAATATACTAAATAGATTGGATATGAGTAGCAGATTCTCACCCTACGAGATGATACAAGCAGGCTGCAGATTTTTAAGGGGCAAGCTGCATTTGCTTTACAGTTTGAACTCCCCAGGTGTATCATTCACAGGCTAGAAGTCCCCTTAGCCTGGGTCCAGCACTTCCCCCAGTTCAGTCTTTGTTCCTCAGGTGTTTTCAGGCATCTTCTTGTGTGGGGAGTTAAGAAGACCAATGATGTCACTCCCTGCCTTATATAGCTTTTGCATATGGCGGGAACCCTTTGTTTCAAAGCTCAATTCCCAGACCGGTCTGTGGAAAAATACTGACATCCCAAGATATGGTCTCATCACGTTCTTGTAGAATCATAGCAGCCATCACTCACAGGCTGTTTGGAGCATTCACAGGAAGGCTCACTAGGTGGTAGATAAGCTTTTCCTAAGGCCTATTGTTTTTCCTAATGGCCCATTGCCCTGAATAGGCCCTTCCCCACCCACTATCTAGACTGAAAGTATCTTATCTAGTGGGCATTACCCAGGTGTAACTACATTTGGAATACAGATACATAGTCAATATTCATAACTTCACATACAAAAATGATACATGCATACAAACAGGATAATCAAATTCAAAAACTCATAACATTTCCAATGGCACCTCACATGACTTATCTTGCATAAAATACAGTATAATTAGGTCATAATAATATAATAATATCACTGCAAAGAATATGGGGTGCAGTGTCACAAGGTCCATCGACGACTATTGGCCAGGATGGGCAGGGATGGTGTCCCAAGCCTCTGTTTGCCAGAAGCTAGAAATGGGCAACAGGGACGATCACTTGATGATTACCTGTTCTGTTCATTCCCTCTGAAGCACCTGGCATTGGCCACTGTCGGAAGACAGGATACTGGGCTAGATGGACCTTTCATCTGACCCAGTATGGCCATTCTTATGTTTTTTATGAGGGTATTACTAAATTTAAATCCATTATAAAGACTCTTCTCACAGATGCCTTGGTGCAGCGAAGACTGTTTGAGTAGAAATTCCACTTATGATTAAATATTTAGAAGGGTTTTTTTTTTTTTTTTTTTAAATGCATTCCTATGTCCTTGCATTATTTTATCCTTTTGTCTCCCACATGATAGTCACTTGTGGCAGACTAAAAGAAACATCCACTGAAGTGCTTTTAGAAGCCCCTTCAAAACTATTATAAATCTACCCATGCTAGATTTGAATGGTATTCTAATTATTGACTACTCAGTTTTACAGAGTAAAAATACTGAACTGCACGGGGATCGCAGCTTACTTTGTCCAAAAAGCTGACCACATGACTAAATCCCATTATATTGCAAATCACAAGAGTAAAACCCCAATCCACTGAATTTGGTATAATGAAAAGTTATATAACAAAGTGAAATATTTAACTGTAATCCATGAACAGAAACATCTTAAATTTAAACTGGCTTTAATATAGAAGGCTTAATTAATGCACACTGCAAGTTTTAGGGTTTGATTTTTAAATTAAGACAGCTACAAAGAAGTTCTGAACAGCCAAATAGCATTTTTCTCCTAGTTAAAAAATAGGAAAGTAAAAGAATTGTGCTTCTATCACATGCCAGAAGTTTTTTCTTGGCCTCTTACCTATAAGAATCCCTGTCAAAATCTTACAGTTTGGACAGGGAAGATCTTTTTCATTAACAATCTGAACAAAGAGTGTGTCCACTCACTCACTGTTGTTCTGATATTACCTAGGCTCTTTTATGGCCCCTCCCCACCAGCCCAAGTGCCTCCCAAGAATTAAAAATAGAAGCAACACTCTCCATCCTTCATAGTCTTGAAAAAAACAACTTGATTCGTTTATAGGTTCTGTTTGCTTGCACATATTAGTGTGTGAATGGATGTGTTTTGTGTTTATGAAGAAACTGAGGGAAAAACTGAAGAAATGAGCAACAGAGGGTCCTGTGGCACCTTTAAGACTAACAGAAGTATTGGGAGCATAAGCTTTCGTGGGTAAGAACCTCACTTCAGATGACTTGCATCTGAAGAAGTGAGGTTCTTACCCACGAAAGCTTATGCTCCCAATACTTCTGTTAGTCTTAAAGGTGCCACAGGACCCTCTGTTGCTTTTTACAGATTCAGACTAACACGGCTACCCCTCTGATACTTGAAGAAATGAGGTTTGCAGTGAATTCTGAAAGCACCAGTAGTTTGTTTCATGGTCATTCTTCTCTCTCCAGGGAGTGAGTTCCCTAGTCTATCTCCAGCTCCTGTAAAAGCTGAGTCTCTGGCACTAACTAGTTTTCTTCACTGGTAAAAATGTTCAGCATACAACTAGAGCTCAGCAGTTCTGAGAAATCACGGACAAGAAGGGAGTACTGATCTCTTCAGTAGCTAAGATCATAGAGAACTTTCAATATCCATACAGAGAAGTTGAATCCATCTTTGTATTCAATGGGATCCAGAGCAAAGCACAAACATCTATTTAACTGAGATTACTGCCAAAGAAGAGATTCACTGCAATGATCTCATTCACTAACCAGTGGGAAAAACAGCACTCTGACAAACTTATTCTAGTTGCTTATAAGCATGAATTCATGTTTCCTCCACAAATTACATGTTTTAATTTTATTTTGGACTACAAGTACTGTATGGACCGTTTTAATAATAAGAAATTTGAATCCTAACTAAATACCCCGATATTTAAATTCAGTAACTGCTTCAAAAGCTTTCTGGCATCCAGTTGCATCGGTGATTATAGTTTTTTTTTTTTTTAATATTTCCTTTGTAAACCATGCATGAAGTTTTAAAAACTTCACACTTTCCCAGTGGCATTTATTTTTCAGGAATATGCTCAAAAGTAAACAATGGTAGTGGGAGGTTAGTGTTGCTTCTCAGCTTGCACTGGAACAGTTTGCTGCAACTCTTTTCAACTCAAGATAAAATTAGAAAAAAATGGCAGAAGCCAACAACATTATGCTAAGATAATTAAAGGAGTTTAGACTTTCCATCCTTCCCTGCAGGGCTGCACTTTGATATGGTGAAATGCTTGCAGACAGGGATGCAGGCCCAAAATTGGTCTTTGGACTCATCTCAGGACCTACAATATGTTACTGCAACTCATCTGCAGAACTCGATGGGAAACTCCACCAAACTTTCCATGAAGACATATGATTGTCACCACATTCTGAGTTGATCAGTAATTGTTTGCTACAAGTCAGAAGTTAAAATAATCACTTTAAATGAATGTCAACAGTTCTAAATAAGGTCTATTCAATGCTACTATCTTAAGCAGTCTTGAAATGCATACTGAATGGCTATTAGGAAAAGTCTTCAATCAAGCTCAGAGCTGAAGCATAAAAACTCACGTATGGTGCATAATGACAACTGCACCCGCAGATGTGAAAACTTGTTATGGTTCATAAGCCTGTAAAGCTCCAAAATACTCAACAGTTGGAAATCTTTTTACTAACAGTAATTTAGAAAAGTCATTCAATGTTATCCTCCTAGTAATGAAATCAGAGCTTTCCTTCAACCAGATGACTCACTCACCTGAGAATCTTTTGTTATGTGAAAAATGCTTGGCTTTTGCTCAGGACCATGAAATAGAAGATTTTTAATTTATAGGCATGGTTACATGACAAATGAAAGCTCTCCATTTTAGTTTTATAAGCTTCAGCAGTCAAAGTCTGAATTCTCTACCCTAATCCAAACAACTGTAATATCATCCTTTTGACAAAGTTGGCAATTTTGTCAAAATACCAGTGAATATGGGGAGGTGCAAGTAGACATGAACTTCACCATAATGTCATACCAGGCATCCCAGGAAATTTTATTTTCATTTTTGTTTCTCAGAACTTTGTGCTACAAATACCTTTATAAGTGTCTCAGTTTAGAAACCTCTGTGCCAAATTCTTTGGAAATGTTATTATACCAGAGAAAATATCTTAACATGTATCATGCAGGAGTTGAGAAGGAAGATTAGGCAGATTGTGTGACTGTCATTGGGTAAGGATCACAAAAGACAGACAAGTATTTTAACAGATATCAAATGCATAAATTACTGATCTTGAAAAATCTCAAAACACAGATGCTCTGCTTACAGAAATCCTGAAAAAGAAAATAACCCTTCTTTTTTCTGTGATCCAGAATTAACAGGACAGACTCGTTTATTCTCTTCCAGGCATCTAGGAACCAATACCTCACTGCCTTTGTGTACCTTTACTGTCCGTCCATAGCTGAAAGTGAACTGGCTGGTTTCTTGTGTAACTCACCAAGAAGAAAGGTTCAAACTAAGACTACAGACCTGTCTCTTACTCTTACCTTAAGCAGGCATCTGTATCAACATTGTCAGAACAAAGAAAAAATTAAATTTGTTCTGTGGCCTAGTTACTACCAATACTACCAGTCTGGAAGTCACTAAAGAGCAGAAGATGGAGTGAGTCTGTGCTCATCTTCACTTCACCATTGCTAGATGATTTGATATAGACAAAGGAAAATTGACAGTTATTAAACTGCCATCACAGCTTCCTACAGCACCTTCATTTTCCTTAGAGATGGCCTTTCCAAGTGGTGGCCCAACTCAGGCTAGCCTAATCCAGCCATCCATATCTTGAGAGACCTGATATGCTAACAGCTTAGCGGTGTATGGCTGCAGGCTGCTCCAAAGGCAATAGGTTAGTCTGGATCCCAGACTTCCAGTTGCAATAAAATTTTTGTTTTGTGTTATTTTTTTAAGAAATAAACTAAATTTCAGCAGCAGATCTCACCTTCCGTCTATCTCACACAAATGGCACATTAAGAATGTGTTGTGACAAACCCATCCCCCCATATGCACAACTACTTAGATAATACACAGTGCTCTGCATATAGTTTTACAAGTCTTCTCACTCCCCAAGATGGAGATCAATTACACAGGCTAAACGCAAAAGATAGCAAGATGCTCTATAGATTTCATTTGACCTCTTTCTATACTCTGAATTTTACAACAAGCTAATCAATTATGTATTTTATTTGCTTAAACAGTCCTTGCTGCAAAACAAAGTATGTATCCATATTACCCAAATCATACACAGTATTTGAAGATTTAGCCTTCTCAACAGCTTTACTTAAAAGAATTACTGCATTTCAGGAGTCTAACCTTGAAACAGCTTCATTCAAAGAGAAACCACTTTTTTAAACATAGATTGTCATTCCTTACAAGCAAATAACTTGCACCTACATCTTTCTGGATTCAAAAGGCAATACTATTGCTATATAAGGAAATTCTAATACTACACACAAAGTAGTGAGAAACTTAACAGTAAGTTAAATTTAACAACTTAAATCAAGTACAAAAACGCATAGCTCACATAAGGTTTAATATTAAGTATCTTCAATCAAATGTTTCTTTCAAATCTACTGAGCAATTCAAATGAATCCCCAGTGCATGTTTCATCTTCTCGTTGGTCTCTTAAGAGTTTCAATCCATTATATAGAAATATTCAATTACCTCAAGTTCTTTCCTTCTCCAATTACATTCCTTTGCTCAGTTCTGCTGGCTGCTCTACTTTCCTGCCATTGACCGTTCCTCTCCCTCACTCCCCAGTGTTTCTCTTGATTCCCTCATATACATTTTTATCCTGGTTTACTTATTTCTTTCAACCCATTGATTGTTTTTCCTTCCCACAGCATTTCTCCTTTCCTACTACTGAGTGAGTCAGCACCTTGAAATCTCATACCTTTCTAAAAATCCATGTCATAAGAGCCTCTAGACCTCAGATCAGCAGGTCTGTACAGAGTTGCCCAAGTGTCATGCACTTTGCTTCTTAGGCCTTGGCTACACTCGCGGATTCACAGCGCTGCCATGCCATGGCAGCGCTGTGAAGCACAAGTGTAGTTGCGCCACCAGCGCTGCGAGGGGAATAGCTTGCAGCGCCACCTCTCCGAGGGGAATAGCTTGCAGCGCTGCGAGAGAGCGTGCAGCGCTGCAGGTGCTGATTACACTGGCGCTTTACAGCGCGCTGCGCTCGGGGGGGTGTTTTTTCACACCCCCGAGTGCAGCAAGTGCAGCGCTGTGAATTGCCAGTGTAGCCAACGCCCTAGATTGTAATACCACTAATATAACAAACGTTAGGGCTACCATACGTCCAGGTTTCCCCGGACATGTCTGTCTTTTCGCTCTTTAAATAGCCGTCCAGGAGGGATTTCTAAAAATCTAGAAATGTCCGGGATTTCCCCCCAGTCGGTTATTTATTGACCGAAAAGCGGCTGACAGGGCGGCCGAGCACCGCTCGCATTGGGGCCTCGGCAGCCAAAACCCCCTCCCAGCTCCCCCCATCCCCTGCAGCCTTAGCACGCCGCCCGGCAGCGCTGGGGGGCGGGGCTGTGTGCCTGTGAGGGAACGCGGCAGCAGGGCTGGCAGTGGCAGCCAGAGCCCCTCCCCCACTTCCCCCCTCCTCCACAGCCTCAGCACACCGCTCGGCAGCGCTTGGGCGAGGTGGGGCAAAACACCTGCTCTAAGCTGAGCGGCATGGTAAGGGGGCCAGGGAGTTGGAGAAGGGGGTCAGTCAGCAGACAGGGAGTGGGGGGGGTTGGATGGGCTGGGGGTGCTGGGGGAGGCTATCAGGGGGCAGGAAGTGGGAGGGAGTGGCTAGGGGGCAGGGCTACCCCTCAATGGAGTGTCCTCTTTTTTTTTTTTTTTAAAGTTCAGATATGGTAACCCTAACAAATGTGAAAATAGATCATGCAATCTAGGGCATATTAGCGTATCTTCAGTGTAATACTTTTGTCAAGGTTGATCAAGTCACAATATAATGCAGAATCAATCATTCATCTTAGAGCAAGAAAGAAATATGCATGCTATAAAACACTCCAAGGAAACAAGAAGTGGGACAGCTAAGCATAGGAGACAGGGCGGAGATTAAAGAATCTAGGCATGGTCCAACATGTAAGCAAATACTTTGGTTCAGTTTTTAATAAATATAATGAGGAGCTTAGGGGTAATGGCAGGGTGGTTAACAAATGAGGATATGGAAGTAGAAATTACCACAATCTATGTTTGTACAAAATTATTAAAATAAATTCTTAAGTTTGCAGTGTTGTAGCCATGCTGGTCAGAGGGTCTGGGACAGACAAGATGGAAGATGTAATTTTTTTTTGGACTAACTTCTGATAGTGAAAGTCAAGCTTTGCATAGCTTCAAACCTTGTCTTTCTCCAAAGAAGTTGGTCCAATAAAAGATTAACTCACCCACCTTGTGTCTCGAATAGAATTTTTACTTTTTCATGGATAAAGTCAATTTTCCAATTAAAAAGGAATAGAATTAGATTTTGAAATTAAACACACACATTGGCATCACCATGAAGATACGAGTTATATAGATGCTTAGGGTATGAACCCATGTTCATGTTTTTATAGTTTTCTTTATGTACGAAGATTGATATTTTAAAGTTGAAAGAACCAGGAAACAAAGGGTGAAGATCGGAGACTAATTTACCTTGAAAGGTTCTTAGAATGAATATCTTGGATCTGACATTTCCAGCCTGACATATGGTCAAAACTTAGTTTTCACCATGGTAACAGAGCAGTATTGATTAAAAGATGTGAATTCCTTGTCAGTTTTTAAATGGTCAGGTTTGTTTAGGTGGCATTCTTTTGTGTACATTCTCCTATGAAGTCAGCAGCTTAAGCTATCACCACTATAATTGTGTTTTCGTTCATCATTTCACAAATCCATTTCTACAGACTCCTATTTTGGTTTGCAAACAATGAGAATAAACAGTCAAATGGCAACTGCCACTTGCATTTCACTGTCCCTCGCAATTTAAGGCTCAATTCTGCCAAAATTTACATGAGTTTAACTTTAGTCACATGAGTAGTTTCACCAACTTCAAAAGGACTATGCGTGTAAGTTATGTATGTTCAAGTGTTTTTAGAATCAGACCCTCTTTTTGTACAAGCCTCAAGTTGTCTGTTTTTGAAAGACTGAGGAGAAAAACAGTACTTCTTGGAAGAACACAAAGGGTGTGTGAAGTTGGTAGGTGCTCACTGGGAAGAGGTGAGGGGAAGCGGCGAAGAGAAGACCACGAAGGAGTGCTATTTAGTTAGATTTAACATTTGTTTTTGAGTGAGTGTGCACCAGTGTTCCCTCTAATTTTTCCCACACATGTGAGGAATGAATTTTATTATGTGCACCAATATGGAGGTGATGTGTGACACATCACCTCCATATTGGCGCACATAACAAAATTCATGTGGCAGGGGAGGGGCTGGGGAGTTTGGAGCGTGGGAGGGGGGCTCAGGGCTGGGGCAGAGGATTGGGATGCTGGGGGAGAGGGGGATGGAGGGCTCCAGGGTGGAGCAGGGGATGAGGGTTTTAGGGCTAGGGCAGAGGTGCGGGCTCTGGCTAGGGGTGAGGGCTCTGAGGTGGGGTGAGGGCTCCGAGGTGTTTGGGATGCAGGCTGCTCGGGTGCTACAGCGGAGAGAGAGAGAGAGAGAGAACGAGAGAGAACGAGAACGAACGGACTTTCACCAGCTCTCTCCCCACACAGCAGCACCTGGGCTGGGGGTGGGGAGGGAGAGGCACCTCTCCCCCGTCGCGGCAGGTCTGCGTTGGAGCTGGGTTGGGGCTGGGGGAAGGGCGCCCCTATTCCCCATGCTGGGGGAGAGGCGCCTCTCCTTGCCGCAGCAGGTCCATGCTGGGGAAAAGATGCCTCTCCCCGCCACAACCCGGAGAACCTGCGTGGGGCTTAATAGGCGGCTGCACAGCCACGCGGCTTAGAGGGAATTTAGCTGTGCACACCTAGAGACATTTGGCTACATTTTCCTAATTAAGAAATAAATCAAATATACTGAACATATGGGTATATATTAGGGCTGTGAAGCGATTAAAAATATTAATCACGATTAATCGCGCTGTTAAACAATAATAGAATACCATTTATTTATATATTTTTGCATGTTTTCTACATTTTCAAAGATATTGATTTCAATTACAACACAGAATACAAAGTCTACAGTGGTCACACTATTTATAATGAAAAATTATATTTGCTCTGTAAAAAAAAATAGTATTTTTCAATCCACCTCATACAAGTACTTTAGTACAATCTCTTTATTGTGAAAGTGTAACGTACAGATGTAGATTTTTTTTGTTACATAACTGCACTCAAAAAACAAAATGTAAAACTTTAGCGCTACAAGTCCACTCAGTCCTACTTCAGCCAATCGCTCAGACAAACAAGTTTGATTACAATTTGCAGGAGATAATGCTGCCCGTTTCTTGTTTACAATGTCACTTGAAAGTGAGAATACCTGTTCACATGGCACTGTAGTAGCGGGCATTGCAAGATATTAACATGCCAGATGCGCTAAAGATTCATATGTCCCTTTATCCTTCAACCACCATTCCAGAGGACATGCGTCCATGCTGATGATGGGTTCTGCTCGATAATCAAAAGCAGAGTGGACCAATGCATGTTCATTTTCATCATCTAAGTCACATGCTACCAGCATAAGGTTGATTTTCTTTTTTGGTGGTTTGGATTCTGTAGTTTCCGCATCAGAGTGTTGCTCTTTTAAGACTTCTGAAAGCATGCTCCACACCCCATCCCTCTCAGATTTTGGACGGCACTTCAGATTCTTAAACCTTGGGTCCAGTGCTGTAGCTATTTTTACAAATCTCACATTGGTACCTTCTTTGAGTTTTGTCAAATCTGCTGTGAAAGTGTTCTTAAAACAAACATGTGCTGGGTCATCATCCGAGACTGCTATAACATGAAATATGCGGCAGAATGCAGGTAAAACAATACAAATTTAAGTAATGTATTTTTTTTTAAAATGAGCATCAGCACGGAAGCGTGTCCTCTAGAATGGTGGCCAAAGCATAAAGGGGCATATGAATGTTTAGCATAATTGTAATCAAAATAATATAAAGTGAGCACTGTACACTTTGCATTCTGTGTTGTAACAAAAATCAATATATTTGAAAATGTAGAAAAATATTCAAAATATTTAACAATAGAATACTAATTGAAATTTAACAGTGCGATTAATCGCCATTAATCAACAGCCCTAGTATATATGTTTATGTAGATATTCTGGCCATATTTTTAATGTTAATACATAGATACAAATTCCAATTTGCCACTGTACACAGAATACATAAATGTGAAATTTATAGCAGAGAGATTCACAAATCAGATTTAATCTGGTCATGAGCATACAGAGAAGATAATCAGATGAGAACCAAGTTACAGACAGAAGGGACATGTGGTAATTTAATATGGTTAGAAATTGGGCATACCAACAAAAAGGTAAAGATTCCCTAGTTAATGGCCCATAAAGATCATACTTCAAGAACGGACACAAAAATGAGATCATAGCATGAAGGAGCTCTAAAAATGTGAAAATGTGCAGAGTCCCATGGATTCCAAGGCGGGAAGGGACCACTGTGATCATGCAATCTGATCTCAATGTGATTCAATGAGGTAAACAGTAGTCAGTTACTCTAAGATACACCTTGACCACCTTACTACCTTTTATCTCTTTTTCCCCAAAGGAGATACTCATTGAACCAGCTACTGGACCTTAGAACTCAATGACTTGAGCCACTGACTGACCAGGAACCCATACTCCAGATTAGTTTCACTGTTCAGCTAATACGTCTAGTACAAACACTGTGATGTGTCCTTACCTGAATACTCACTTAGGGCACAAGTCAAGACGCCACTTAAACATGTATTTACATCTATGCCTATTCATGGCCATATTTAAGCAAGTGCTTTAGTCCCAATGACTTCAGTGCTAAATAAAATTTGATAGAAACAATCTGCTTCACCTTTTCCTTCTGTTTTTTGAGGGAAGGGCACAATTGGAAAGAGAGGCCCACGAGAATGCTGGATGGTCTGTTTCTTTGGCCCTCTGCAAAAAACTTTAATCTACACCACAGTGAAATTCTGTTTCTAGTGTAAGGAAGGATAACCTGATGTAATCTAGATACCTGCAACTAAGCAGATCAGCTTTCAACCTGAGACAGTGGCCTTCACCATCTCACCTGCTTCAAATCCTGTTTGAACCTGATTCCAGACCAGATATGTGTCCTCACAGAATTCCTTCCTAAGCTCCTGACCTTTCTTTTGGAGAAGCAAATTTATAAAGGTAGGAGCCTTCTTCCATGACTTCATCTGGTCAGAAAGAACTGGTAATTCATGTTACACAGTTGCAGCAATAGGCTGGTAAACTGTATGTCCTGATGAACCCCATATTGCAGTTCACTATCATGGGGGTACTGTACCATTGGTGTGGCCAGTCTTCTAGTTGTGGTTGCCTTCACCACTAAGCTCTCACATGGAGATGGAGGCAAAAGCTGCACTTTTTCCTCAACTGCCTTTGAGACGAAGACAGCTGTGTGAAGGCTCTACCTTGATTTCCTCTATTATCTAGTAAAAATAGACTGCAAAGTCACAGCAACCCAACTGAACAAAGGTTCAATGGCGAGATACCTTCCATTTAGAGCTTTTCAGATTTCTGAACTGATTTAAGCTCAAAAATAAAAAAGTGACCGCATCTGTAAAGAAACTGGAAGACAGCACCTTCCTTGGGGAGTTATTGTCTTGTTGTTCCTCAGCAGAAGTATTTGATGTCCAAGTGCTCCAGATCATCTGAATTCAAATAGTAGCCCACAGCAAAAAGACTCTGCATACCTCAAATCAAGTGGCTGGAATCATGTAGGGAATGGGGGATCCTGAAGCATCTTAAGCACTTCTTGAAGTTCCAAAACTGGCTGATTCAAGAGGTCCAGGGAATGCAAACACTGAAGCTCCAAGTTACCAGCTTAAAGAATGAATGTGACTGAGCATGGAAGAGCTGCCACCAGTGGCATCTGAATGCCAAGGCACGCACCAAATCACCACGGGAATCTATCAAAGCACTCAAGTGAAAGGTTTCAACAATCATACCACATCTGACTGGAAGATACCCAATGAGGAACTGTTAGGATCTAAAGAAAAGCTGGAGCAATGGCCAATGAGGCAGGCCACTCACTGACCACAGTCAAGAAGGAACTCACTAGAACATTTGAAAGGTAGTATTTACACTCTGCACAGTATGGCACCACACATCTTCTGCCCTCAAGAATCAAAACCCTCACAACTAGGGAGTTCCATTAGCCTCACATTAAGGATCTGAGATGAAGTGTGGGTCCCACAAAGATGGAATTATTGAGAAAATGAGGTCTTATTAGTTTGGAGATTTTAAAGATATCTAGTTGACTGAACAAAGGTTTCCTTAATAGCTTGTATTCCACTACTTCATAGGTTTTAGTGACACTTTTTAAAGGGAGAAAGAAAATAAAGCAGAGCTCTGTAATTATTTTATGGTGCCTCCTTGTGAATTTACAGAGTTTGACAATTGTGTGGTACTGCTGTTTACAATTTCATTACTCTGCAAGTCTTGATCTATTCAATGGTTAATACTCCTGTGACATATGCTCTCAGTTCCAAACTTCTGACTAACAAAGATCAGGTGGCTAACGTCTTCCATTTGTGACTTCACAGCATCTCCACAAAAATACACTTCACTACAGACATTCATTACCCAATCTTTCAAGCTCTTGGGTTTCCTGACTTTCTGGACACATTTTTGTTTTGCTCTTCAAAACCACAATTCCTCTGGCATTCAACCCCTCTCGCACTCCTCATCTTATTTAACAGCTTAAAAAGAAAATTTTAAATGGTTGTTCCAAACATTAGATGGACACGTTTTTTGATTCAGTCACTAGCAAAAATTATTCTGGATATAAAAATGAATGATAAAGAATCAAACAATATTATTCACCAAACTCTCAAATGTATGTAAAGATCAACTACATTGAGATTTTTTTTCCAGGTAAGTATATATACACACACACAATTAAACCAAGAGAAATTTTCAGCTGTTTCAGGTAGGAAAACCTATTTTTTTATAGTGCTATCATATTCATGGTATTCCAGCACCTAGGGAAACACAGATCTCCAAAAAAAAAAAAACAAAAAAAAACACATTTTTATCTTAATTTCGATCACCCTGATTCAATTTATCATCATAGGCGGGGAAAGTCTGCTATTTGAATTTGGCTTGCGGGAAATCAACATCCATCACTGAAATCTCCATATTCCCAGTCACTATCATAACCTGCCTTTCTGACAGATATTGTTCAACATTGGGCATGTATAAATCGCATCTTACTTCCCACCAGAATTCTAGAATATACAATTTCTGCCATCATGCTGTCATCTGATAAAAGATTAAAATGAATAGTGATGTAGGTCTAAGTCCAACATAAAAGTGAATAATTTGTAGCAAAGAAAAGTGGTCTATACTGAAAATCTTTAATGTTGGGAATAAACAGAATGCTGGGAATAATTAAGAAAGGGATAGATAATAGGACAGAAAATATCATGTTGCCTCTATATAAATCCATGGTACATCCACATCGTGAATACTGTGTGCAGATGTGGCCACCCCATCTCAAAAAAGGTATATTGGAATTGGAAAAGGTTCAGAAAAGAGCAACAAAAATGATTAGGGATATGGAACGGCTTCTGTATGAGGTGAGATTAATAAGACTGGGACTTTTCAGCTTGGAAAAGAGACCGCTAAAGGGAGATATGATTTAGGTCTATAAAATCATGACTAGAATAGAGAAAGTAGATAAGGAAGTGCTGTTTACTACTTCTCATAACACAAGAACTAGGGGTCACCAAATGAAATCAATAGGCAGAAGGTTTAAAACAAATGAAAGGAAGTATTTCCCCACACAACGCACAGTCAACCGATGGAACTCCTTGCCAGAGGATGCTGGCCTTCCCAAAACCATAACAGGGGTCAAAAAAGAACTAGATAAATTTATGGATGATAGGACCATCAATGGCTATTAGCCAGGATGGGCAGGAATCATGTCCCTAGCCTCTGTTTGCCAGAAGCTGGGAAATGAGCAACAGGGGATGGATTACTTGATGATTACCTGTTCTGTTCATTCCCTCTGGGGCACCTGGGACTGGCCAGTCAGAAGACAGGATACTGGGCTAGATGGACCTTTGGCACTACTTGGTCAGACCATTCTTATGTTCCTATGTTTTTCAATAAAAAAAATAAAAGTAACTGCTCAGCACATACACAGTGCTACCCTTGTGAAGTAAAGCTGCCAAGTCTAAGGCCTGGTCTACACTACGACTTTAATTCGGATTTATCAGCTTTAATTCGAATTAACCCTGCAACCGTCCACACAACTACGCTATTTATTTCGATGTAAAGGGCCCTTAAAATCGATTTCTGTACTCCACCCCGATGAGCGGAGTAGTGCCAAAATCGATTTTAGCAATTCGAATTAGGGTTAGTGTGGCCGCAATTCGATGGTATTGGCCTCCGGGAGCTATCCCACAGTGCATCATTGTGACCACTCTGGACAGCAATCTAAACTCGGATGCACTGGCCAGGTAGACAGGAAAAGCCCCGCGAACATTTGAATTCCATTTCCTGTTTGCCCAGCGTGGAAAGCACAGGTGACCACAGATAGCTCATCAGCACAGGTAACCATGCAGGCTGATAATCGAAAAAGAGCACCAGCATGGACCGTGAGGGAGGTACTGGATCTGATCGCTGTATGGGGAGAGGATTCAGTGCTTGCAGAACTTCGTTCTAAAAGACGAAATGCAAAAACTTTTAAAAAAATCTCCAAGGGCATGATGGCGAGAGGCCACAATAGGGACTCAGATCAGTGCCGCGTGAAAGTCAAGGAACTCAGACAAGCCTATCAAAAAACAAAGGAGGCAAACGGTCGCTCCGGGTCAGAGCCGCGGACATGCCGCTTCTACGCCGAGCTGCATGCAATTCTAGGGGGGGCTGCCACCACTACCCCACCTGTGATCGTGGATAGTCTCATCAGTGACGCCTGAGGATTCTGCCGATGGGGGAGAGGAGGAGGAGGAGGAGGAGGATGAGCTTACAGAGAGCACACAGCACTCCATTCTCCCCAACAGCCAGGATCTTTTTATCACCCTGACTGAAGTACCCTCCCAAGCCAATACCCAAGACTCTGACCCCATGGAAGGGACCTCAGGTGAGTTTACCTTTTAAAATATAAAACTTATTTTAAAATCAAACGGTTTTTAATGATTACTTTGCCTGACTTTGCATTCGCGGTCAGTTCAGCTACTGGAAAAGTCTGTAGCTACTGGAAAAGTCTGTTAACGTGTCTGGGGATGGAGCGGAAATCCTCCAGGGACATCTCCATGAAGCTCTCCTGGAGGTACTCCGAAAGCCTTGCCAGAAGGTTTCTGGGCAGTGCATCCTTATTCCCTCCTCCATGGTAGGACACTTGACCACGCCATGCTTGCAGCAAGTAATCTGGTATCATTGCCTGACAAAGCCTGGCAGCGTATGGTCCCGGTGTTTGCTGGCATTCAAGCAACATCCGTTCTTTATCTTGTTGTGTAATCCTCAGGAGAGTGATATCACTCCTGGTAACCTGGTTGAAATACGGGAACTTAATTAAGGGGACAGAGGTGGCCGTTCCTACTGGGCTGTTTGCTTGTGGCAGAAAATAAATCCTTCCCTGCAGTTAGCCAAGCGCAGATGGGAAATTGGCCCTGAGTTTTTCGCGTTTGGCTAGCAGGGATCTTCCCTGTTACCAGCCACGCGGTGGGGGGAGGGGTACCGTGATCATCCCAGAGAATTCATGGCGGGAGGGGGGGGTGGTTAGTTTGTTTTCTGGTGCTGCTGAATGTTAACAGAAAAACCGCAGCACTCTACAAGCTATGCTTGGTATGTGGGAAAGGAGGGCGCAGAAGCTGTAAGACAATGGCTTACCATGGCCGCATGCAAGCCGAATTCTGTTGCCCAGACCTGTGATCTCTAGCAGCAAAGCCACAGGCACTCAGCATTAAGAGGCAAAATGCGACCTTGCACAGAAATCACATGTGCTATGTAATGTGAATAGTGTTGGTCACCGTGAAAGAGTATAAGCATTGTTCTGTAAAATGTAGCTTTTTAAACAATTCTCTCTTTTTCCCCTCCCTACAGCAGCTGCAAATTCCTCAAGCCTCCCTCCTCCATCCCGAAGGTTATCACAGATAAGGCATCGTAAGAAGAGAACGCGAGATGAGATGTTTTCTGAAATTATGGAATCCAGCCGCAGTGACAGAGCTCATCTGAATGAGTGGAAGGAAACAGTTTCAAAGTATAGGAAAGAAGTCAGTGAACGTGAGGACAGGAGGGACCAACGTGAGGACAGGAGGGACCAACGTGAGGACAGGAGGGACGCTAGAGATGAGAGGTGGCGGCAGGAAGACCAGAGGATGAAGGATGCAACGCTGGGGCTGCTGCGTGAGCAAACAGACATGCTCCGGCGTCTGGTGGAGGTTCAGGAACGGCTGCTGGAAAACAGACTGCCGCTTCAGCCCCTGTTCCACCCTCCCTCCTCCCCATGTTCCGTATCCTCCTCACCCAGACGTGTAAGAACGCGGGGGGGGGAGGCTCCGTACACCTTCCCATTCCACCCCAGTAGACAGCCCAAGCAAAAGGCTGTCATTTTTTTAACCTTTTCTTTGTGGCTTTTTCCTTCCCAGCAATCCTCCTCCCAAATACCACCCGGGTTCCCTCCCTCTTTTTCTAATCTATTAATAAAGAATAAATGATTTTTAAATGATAGTGACTTTATTTGGTTTGAAAGAAAGCTGGGGGAAGGGGCAGGGTGGGTTCCTTACAGAAAATCAGTCAATAAAGGGGGCGGGTTTTCATGAAGGAGAAACAAACAGATATTTCACACTGTAGCCTGGCCAGCCATGAAACTGGTTTTTAAAGCTTCTCTGATGCACAGCGCTTCCTGGTGTGCTCTTCTAATCGCCCTGGTGTCTGGCTGCACGTAATCAGCAGCCAGGCGATTTGCCTCAGCCTCCCACCCCGCCATAAAGGTCTCCCCCTTACTTTCACAGAGATTGTGGAGCACACAGCAAGCAGAAATAACAATGGGGAGATTTCTTTGGCTGAGGTCAGAGCGAGTCAATAATGAACGCCAACGACCTTTTAAACGGCCAAATGCACATTCTACCACCATTCTGCACTTGCTTAGCCTGTAGTTAAACAGCTCCTGACTCCTGTCCAGGCTGCCTGTGTATGGCTTCATAAGCCATGGCATTAAGGGGTAGGCTGGGTCCCCAAGAATAACTATTGGCATTTCAACATCCCCAACGGTTATTTTCTGGTCCGGAAAGTAAGTCCCTTGCTGCAGCCCTTTAAACAGAGTAGTGTTCCTGAAGACGCGAGCGTCATGAACCCTTCCCGCCCAGCCCGCGTTGATGCTGGTGAAACGTCCCTTGTGATCCACAAGTGCTCGCAGCACCATTGAAAAGTACCCCTTGCGGTTTATGTACTCGGTGGCTTGGTGCTCCGGTGCCAAGATAGGGATATGGGTTCCATCTATTGCCCCACCACAGTTAGGGAATCCCATTGCAGCAAAACCATCCACTATAGCCTGCACATTTCCCAGAGTCACTAACTTTCGTAGCAGCACCTGAGTGATTGCTTTGGCTACTTGCATCACAGCAGCCCCCACAGTAGATTTGCCCACTCCAAATTGATTCCCAACTGACCGGTAGCTGTCTGGCGTTGCAAGCTTCCACAGGGCTATCGCCACGCGCTTCTCAACTGTGAGGGCTGCTCTCATCTTGGTATTCTGGCGTTTCAGGGCAGGGGACAGCAAGTCACAAAGTTCCATGAAAGTGCCCTTACGCATGCGAAAGTTCCGCAGCCACTGGGAATCG
Source organism: Trachemys scripta elegans (assembly GCF_013100865.1). Classification (NCBI taxonomy): domain Eukaryota; kingdom Metazoa; phylum Chordata; order Testudines; family Emydidae; genus Trachemys; species Trachemys scripta. The sequence continues at coordinate 266,414,457 of NC_048299.1, read as the reverse complement.
TCCCAGACCTGCAACACTATGCGGTCCCACCAGTCTGTGCTTGTTTCCCTTGCCCAGAATCGGCGTTCCATGGATAGAATCTGGCCCATTAACAACATGATCTCCAAAGCACCGGGGCCCGTGGTTTCACAGAATTCTGTATCCGTGTCCATGTCCTCATCATGCTTGTCGCTGCGCTGCCGCCGCCGCTGCCTCCTCGCCTTTCTGGTCCTGGCTGAGCATAAACTCCACGAGAACGCGCGAGGTGTTTACAATATTCATGACTGCTGTCTTGAGCTCAGCGGGCTCCATGCTTGCCGTGGTATGGAGTCTGCAGTGTTCACCCACCCAGGAAAAAAGGCACGAAAATGGTTGTCTGCCGTCTGTTGCTTTCATGCAGGGAGGGAGGGAGGGAGGGAGGAGGTGAGGCTGTACCCAGAACCACCTGCGACGATGTTTTTTGTCCCATCAGGCACTAGGATGTTAACCCACAATCCCAATGGGCGCGGGAGACTGCGGGAACTATGGGATAGCTATGGGATTGCTACCCACAGTGCAACGGTGCAGAAATCGACGCTAGCCCCGGTACTTGGACGCACACCACCGAATTAATGTGCTTAGTGTGGCCGCATTCATTTCGACTTTATACAACCTGTTTTTCAAATCCGAATTATATAAATTCGGATTAATCCCGTAGTGTAGACATACCCTAAGTAAAACAGTAAAAGCTTTCTAAAGGTGTATCTTCTGATCTTTTAAAAATGTGGGTAGTACTTGCCAATGTGTTTGTCAGCTGCCATAAAATTCATGATCATCATCTCTGGGCTAAAGATATGGGGATTAATACAAAGATATAACATACATTATTTTATCATCTTATTCTTATCAGTCCCAAATGCCACTCTTTCACAAACCACAAGTAAGAAATTCAGAAAGTTATTGTTTCACAAAGACAAGTTGTTGACAGAAGTTATTGTGTTTCTGACCTTGCTTTATTAAAGTAAGATAGGCAAGCAATAACCAAACTGGAGTAGGATACACAATATTGCTTTAAGATGTACACTGCCAAGGTTGATTGGTCCAAAATTAGATTTTCCATCATAGCCTCCTTAACTCCAGTAAAAAGAAGTTATATGTTTTTCTTACCCTTGTTCACTTAATATAGAAAGAACTATCACACTATAAATAGTAATGACAGGGGTCACAACTTTAAGATGGCTTTTTCATAACTCATGTCAGGAAAATCGGATTATATTTAGTTCTGAGAGTGTGTAATACTCTCTCAAGACTGAAGGATGCCTACTATTACGCTGAGTGTAATGCAACATTTTTGGGCAATTACACCTAATGAAAGACTCAGAATGTTTGCTCCTAAATGCCCAATAGGCTGACGTTCCAAGCAGCTTTAATTTTCTACCCTCTGATATGCTCCCCATCCCGCAATCCTGTACCACATCACACATATACCCTCTTTAACTAAGGCTCTCTCTACACTACAAATATTAAACTAGCCAGGCTACACATTCATCTGACGCAGTTGCAATAAATATGGTTGAGCTACATCCATCCAGCAGCTTTTTCCACATCAAAACCAAGTGTAAAACTTGTTTATTTTATACACACACACACACCCACCCCACCAACACTGACTTCACTGTTTTTACCAGTGCATTCTGGGAAAGTCAGGACATCAAAGGCCTCCAGCATACATACAGAACAATACCAATAACATGTGAGGACCACTCAGTCTGGTGATACAGACATGAGGTGCTGTGCAGATGGCATCCTCTAAACAGATCTGACCTGATTACAGGACAACTTTGTGAGAGCCTAGACTACTGGATGGGAAACATGAACATCCAGAGTTACCGTTCAACAAATAGAATAGAAAAACACCACATTTGGAAGCAACCAATGTCACTAACAAGTTAAAAACCTGGTAAAACTGTTCGGGTGTACAAGGGGCCTTAGACCAGACTTGCACTTGAGATACAGCCATGCAAGAAAACTTGGTTACAACATGATTATTCCTTGTTACAAAAACGTAAAGAGTAGACAGGATCTTATCCAGCTTTTCTAACCAAGATCTCACCTGTGTTTCATAACCTGGCTAAATCTAAAAGTTTCTCTGGAAACTGTAAACATTTTAAAGGTTTACCCTTGTATGAAACAGTTAACTTCCAATCTATTTTGCATATTGGAACATTGTTTTGGTTAGGGAACAATCTAGGTATAGTTGTGTCAGAAAACCAGAAGTGTATCTGTAGCATTGAAATGCTTAAGTGCAGTCTCTGCAACAAACATTTACTCATTTCATATTATTAATTTTTCACATATTAATTTTCCCCACATATGGGCAGCTTGCTCCCCATACAACTTATACTTTCCAAAATCAGGAGAAAACCTAATTTTACATAGCCACAAATAAGAGACTAGATCCATCTCTGCTTGACATTAATAAAATAAACGCTATGGTCAAGATTTTCAAAAATAACTAATTATTTCGGCTCCTATCTTGAAACAAATTAAGATCCCAGTTCAGCAAGATACTTAAACATATGCCTAACTTTAAGCATCTGAGTAGTTTATGCTTGAAGTTAGGAATGTAATTAAGGAAAAAAGAGAGGGACATAAGTGACTTGATGAATTTGGACCTTAGTATGTCTCAATTGGAGCACCCAAAAAATTGAGGTACAAACCACTAGTCACTTTTGAAGATCTTGGCTTAAACTTTTACTTTCAAGTTTCACACAATATCCATGCAAACATTTTCTAATTGTATACAATCTTTGACACAGTTACTACATGGCTAAAGATACAAAGGAACCATTTTTTCCCCATAACTAACAGATGAGTATATGGTGATGATTTACATAAAAACTACCATACTGGTCACACCAATGGTCCACCTAGCCCAGTAGCCTTTCTCCAACAGTGGCCAGTACTGGCACTTCAGTGTGAGTGTACAGAACAGGGCAGTTTGAGTGATTCACTCCTCCTCCCCTCCCCAGCTACTAGCAGTCAGAGGCAGTCCCCGAGCATGGTGCTGTACCCCCAACCATCTTGGCTAGTAGCCATTGATGGACCTATCCTCCTTGAACTTATCTAGTTCTTATCTAAATTGTATCCAGTCATCACAGTACCTCATGGCAACAAGTTCCACAAGTTAATTGTGGGTTGTGTGGATAAAAAAAAAAAATACTGTCTTGTTTGTATTAAACCTGCTGCCTATTAATTTAATTGGGTGACAAAGAATGCCTGTTAGCATTAACAATTACCTTCCTAGAACAAGCTGACATCAGGAAGGTGAAAATTTTAATAGTGTTTTAGGAGGAAAAGTATCAATTTATAAGGGAAAATATATGAATTAATTTACATTTGAGGCTGTTCAATATATGACAATGTACAGGAATACATTTTTAGTCTGATTTACAATTACATTTTGAGAACTGTTCTTTTAATCAGTATTTATGCTGGGATGATATATAAAGTTCTTTACACTTCATTAGAATGTGTTTTCATACATAATGCAAGATTTGAGGTCTACCTACAATTTTTCCTTTTCAAGTGCTTGTGTTTTGGAAAGTGATGGGTAAACTATGCTATTATACAGCAATCTTAACTAGTTTTGGAATTAATGTTTTAAGAATACTTTTTCTTCTATAGATAAATTAAAACATTATTTAAACTGTTTTTAAAAAATGTCAAATGGACAAGACAGATTTTTAAATTTAAAAAAGAGTAAACTATGCAGTCCAAATTAATAAGGACTTGCAAATCCCACCCTCACTCAAGCCCCAATCCAGCAAAGCACTCAATATTCAGCATGTGCTTAAACGAGTTGCTGGATCAGGGCCTAAAAGCACACATGCACACATTCACTACATAGCTACATTATTCAGACAGAATAGTTAGATGGGGAGGGCCCCGAGTTATTACAGAGAATTCTTTCCCAGGTTTCTGTTGGGCACGTCTTGCCCACATGTTCAGGATTTAACTCAGAGGTCTCAAACACGCGGCCCATTCCCAGCCAATGGGAGCTGCTGTGGGTGGTGCCTGAAGCCACACACACCCCTGCGCCCCTCCTCCCCCAGGTTCCATCCGCTTCCCGGAGCGGTGCAGGGGTAGGGCAGGGCAGGCCAGCAGGCAGGGAGCCTGCCCTGCCCCTGGTGCGTGACAGGCGGGAGCCCACCCCCCGAACCCCTCCTGCAGCCAAACCCCCTGCCCTGAGCCCACTGCCGCACCCCTCTTGCACCCTATCCCCCCTGCCCTGAGCCCCCTGCTGCACCCCAACCCCCTGCCCTGAACCCCCTGCTGCATCCTGCACGCTGACCCCCTGCCCTGAACCCCCCCACTGCACCCCGCACTCCTCCTGCACCCCAACCCCCTACCCTGAGCCTCCTGCTGCACCCTACCCCCCTGCCGTACCCCTCACCCCTCCTGCACCCCCCACCCCAACTCCCTGCCCTGAGCCCCGGACACACCCCACACCCCTCCTGCACCCCCTGGGGGCAGGGAGGGGGCGGAGTTGGGGTGGGGATTTCAGGGAAGGGGTTGGAATGGGGGCAGGGAAGGGGGAGGTGTCAGTAAATGCGGCTCTCAGGCCAATGTACTAGTCCTCATGTGGCCCTCATGGTCATTTGAGTTTGAGACCCTTGATCTAACTGATCACCATATTTGGGGTTGGGAAGGAATTCTACCAATGTGACCTGAGGGAGAGACCCTGGGAGTTTTTTGCCTTCCTCTGCAGCATGGGGCACAGAACACTTGCATGTTTAAACTAGTGTAAATGGGGAGTTCTACATAACTTGAAGTCTTTAAACCAAGATTTGAGGACTTCAGTAACTCAGTCTATAATGCTGGTAAAAAAGTGCTAACTGACTTAGGCCATATCTACACTACCACTTACGTTGGCAATACTTACTTTGCTCAGGGATGTGAAAAAAAAAAAAAAAAAAAAAAAAATCACACATACCCCCAGAGCAACATAAATGTTGCGAGCATAGTGCGGTGCGTGCTACCACTTATGTCGGCAGGAGAGCTTCTCCCACCTACATAGCTACCACCACTCGTGTAGGTGGCTTTATCATGTTGATGGGAGAGCTCTCTCCTGTCAGCATACAGCAGCCACACAAGCCATTTTACAGCAGCGCAGCTGCATCAGTGCTGCTGTGCTGCTATAAGCTAGCTAGTATAGACATGGCCTGAGGAGATTCAAAATCTTTCCCCATCCAGGAATTTTCACTTTAAAAGACTTTCCCCAGCAGAGGATGACAACAGAAGTTTCTGTCTCCATGCTTCTTCCTCCATAGCTTTCATGACAAAAGAACTGGGTCTAGTTTTCACACAAAGTAATCTTTCACTATATGTGCTCATAAAACTTCCTCTTTAAGAACTAATGACAAAAATCTACCTAGATTTTAAATATTAAGGTTCAATTATTTTGTTGGGAATCTCGTGAGACAAACTTTATACACAGACTGTAAGCACTACAGGACTAATATGTCATATTAATAGGCAAAAAAACTGAATCAGTTAAGGTGACTACAAATCCACAAAAGGAAAATGAAAAGTTAAGCCACCTATCAATACACACCCTGTACTCCTCCACTCACAAGCACACATCTTTACCATTACAACAACTGTACATCACAAAACATACACTGCAACCTTAACTCTGCACAACCTGTTTACCAGATTCCTTTCCCTATCCTCAGCCACTAGAGGGATGTTTGATATATAGTAACAGATATTGGGAGAGTGTAGCTTGGTAAAGGGGTATGTAAAGAAGGATCGTTAGAGACTGACTGATGACTTGCAACCCCAAAAGGGCAGGATTAAGGCTGCTAGATCGTCTGTGTTCAGTAGTTCTTTCTAAGCTGCAACTAAGGTATTGCAGGACATGCCAATGCACACACAGCACCCAGTCCTACCCCCAGTGAAGTCAGTAACAAAACATGATGTGAATGAGAACAGGACTGGATCAATAATTCAATATATATCATAATACCACTGCTTATTATGCATAAAATTCTGGTTTTATTCTTAGCTCATATTCCCACCCTTCTCTTCACTCCCCATTTGCCTGTTTCAGTCACCTGCTGCATTGTCAAATTCAAGCCCCAATTTAGCTTGCAGCCATTGATTATCAGTTCTCTTTGGACAGCAATCTTTTTACTACATTTCTACAAAGCACCTAGCTAGGGTTACCATACGTCCGGATTTTCCCGGACATGTCCGGCTTTTGGGGGCTCAAATCCCCGTCCGGGGGGAAATCCCCAAAAGCCGGACATGTCCGGGAAAATCGGGAGGCTCGGCCGGGGCTTCTTTGTGCGGGGCCGGGGGCATGGTGCCGGGCCGGGAGCCGGGGGCCAGGGTCGCAGTGCCGGGCCGGGCTGGGCGCGGGGCCGGGGAGCCGGGCGCCGGGGTCGGGAGCCGGGAGCCGGGCCCGCGGAGCTGGGAGCCGGGCCCGCGGAGCTGGGAGCCGGGCCCGCGGAGCTGGGAGCCGGGGGTGGTCGGCCAGGGCCCGAGCCGACCCAGGCTGGAGCCGCCGGGGGCCAGCCTGGGCCGCGCCTCCTCCCCCCCGCCCCCCTTACCTGCTTCAGGCTTCAAGCAGGGGAGGGGGCGGAGACTTTGGGAGGGGGCGGGGTTGGGGCGGGGGCGGGGCTGGGGGCGGGGCTGGGGCCCCCGGGAGTGTCCTCCATTAGGAGGCACAAAATATGGTAATCCTACACCTAGCACAATGTGGCTTTAACCTTCAGCTGGCCCCCAAGTTGCTACTGTATGAGAAATTAAACAAGAATTAAGGTTAGTGACAGTTTAGGTTGCACCAAAACCCATCCTACCCACTTAAACCTTTGTCTGTTCATACTTTTATGCTTTCAAGTTAACATAAAAGTTTCCAGTATTCCTTACCATCTTTACATTGTGTACAATGCTGTTAAAACTTCCTCCAAAAGGCATTCACTTCCATCTCCAACCCATATTAGACAGCAATACATAGCTCAACTTTATTCAGTTCACCCTGTCATGCAAAACTCAGTGACCTCAGTTTCTTGCATCAACAGTTTGACATGTCTGTCACATGCTTTTGGAATTTATTTTGCTTTCACACTGCTGATGTTACCGTTAAGGTTTCACTTTAGAGTGCAAATTTGATGAAGTTGGATATGTATTGCTTTTTGGTATCTGTTGGTCACAGAAGTGAAAACCATATGGAGTTCTAGATACTAAGAACACTGTAAGTAATAAGAAGGTGGAAAAAAACAGGAGTTTTTCCCCTTATCTTATTTCCCTGATTTTAAGGTTTTGAGTGCCTAAGTGTGTCCTAATGCAACCTTAACTGTCACTGAACATAGTCTTTGTTTCCTGATTATAAACAAGTATGCCTTTTCTGGGTTTTAGCCACTCTCTTCTCAATATACTTTTATATTACACTCAATACACACACACACACACACAAAACCCAAATTGCAACACTACATTAAAAAAAGCAATGTTTCACAGAATTTGGCCATAATCAGGGATGAAAATTGTGTTGTTCAAAGGATTGCTTAATTTTTGTAAAATGCTTTGAAAATTGAAGTTAACCTTTGCTACTACTCATTTCAAATAAGAGTGCATGGTCTAGTGTTTATCGCATGGGATTTGCAATCAGGAGTTCTGGGTTTCATTTCCAGCAAGTCTCACTGTGCAAAGCATAGGACACTCATAAGGTGACAGCAAGACAATCTCCACTTTATAATTTTCTCATTATAAATTAGTTTTAATAGGATTTATTAGTAGTTTAAACAGGTACTGATTTACTGTACCTTATGAAAGTGTTGCCTTTTTTAAATGAAAAATATTACAGTAGCTACAAAACATTTGCAACAGGCTAACAAAATAAAGTAATATTCCATTAATGGAGAATTTTAATTGGGACATGCTCTTCAGATATCACAGTTGGAGGCTAGTTTGAATTTTAAATGGTTTTCCATCTTTCAAAAATATTCTTTGTGGTTTATTTATGATTTCCTATACTCCCAGCAAGCCACTAGTTACCTTTTCATATGAAAATGTTCTTCATCAGGAAATGTCTGTATAATACTGCATAATTTTTTAAGGTGGCACAGCTTCAATCACTCCCTTATAACTTTTATTTTATCCAAAGGTAGCTGTCAAGTATGACTCTACACTTATGATGTGCTAAACCAACTTGGCTTAAACCAAAAACCTCACATTCAGTCAGGCACAGTCTTCTCCATGCTGCTGGGCACCAGCAGCAGGAATACTGTGAGCAAAAGACTAGTCTCCTTTCTGTCCATGCCAGTGCCACATACCACATCAGCCCCCAGGTACTGGGAAGAACAACTGCAGTGGAAGTCCTGCTCAGCCCCTGCAGCCTGGGGATGAAGCATTTTCAGTCACTCTGGAGAATGATACACGTACAGTCTGGTCAGCACGTAGGGACACAACACGCTCAGTGAGATGGAATCTTTTGAAACTTTAGCCGACGGTCTCCAACAAACCTTGACTGAATATGTACAAACTGATTTATTTATTTATAAAAGCAGCTTATAACTCGTCCAAATTTGGGTACATTTTCAACAGGAATGAAAAAACAAGGTGACCCCCTTGCCAAATTTTGAATTCCTCATCCAAAACACAGAGGCACTTCTCAATGAAATGGCTAATAACCCATTTTTCCTCAAAATTCATTCTGGGAAATGCTTACACTGGTTTTGTTGAAACTTGCAAAAAGCCTTCAGCTTGGAAAATTTGAACCCGAACAGTTAAAGAATTCAAAAGTTTTAAGGCACAGAAAACAGGGTCTTCTAATTGAAAATGTGAGGCAACCTTAAACAAAGGCACTGTTAACATTTTACCCATAATCTGAAATAAGTGAAAAAAGCCCTCTGCCCCCTACGGACACCCACAGAGGGATCAGCCAGAATCTCAATTTGCTCCTGGTGCACATGACCAAGAGCATCTATAGCTGAGAGACACAATGAACACATGGAGGGGGTAATGCCATAACTACACCACACTTTCATACAAGCCAGTGGAACAGAGGCAACATACTCTGTTTGCCCATTTGTAGAGCTCCCGCCAATTTGTGCCAAAGACCTCAAACAGCCTTCACTCTTCCACCAACTGATGTGAGTTTTGGCTGTAACTGCCAGAGGAGTTATTAAATTTGATGATCTTATCCTTGCTTTAAGATCTAGTTTTTCCAATTACCAGCTTCCTTCAATTCCAGAATGAGTTTAGCAGCACATATTCTCATTAACTCCTAGAAATGAGATTACACCATTTGAAAGCTGGAATTGAGGCATCCAATTAATTTCTATCCCTGATTATTCACAAAGTATCTGATCTTAAAGTGATCCCTGGTCCCTTCCAGAAGGCAAAAAAAGAAAACCCAGAGGCTATTTGTCAGACAGGCCAAAAATATCAGTTTTCAGTGTATCAATCATTAATTGCTATCAGTCATCTCAGGCCAGTTCACTCTTAGTCTTGATACAATAACATGCATATAATCACATGGCAAACAAAAATTAAACCAATTTATCTTTATATTTTTATGCAACAAAAATCAGAACACTCGCATGTATAATCAGCATGAGTCTTACCTGTCCGTCCCATGATTCAGAAATCAGGATCAAATAATGCTGGACATGAAGATTAATCAACGACTGATACGAAAACCAGTTGCAAAGTAATTTCTGTAAACAACAACAATAGGCTTTAACAAACAGATAAGTTAATAAAATTTAGCAACCCTTTTATAAAATATTCACTGCAAATTTTTGATTTTGAACTTCAGTATGATTTTAGCCAATAGACAGGGTTTTTCTTCATTTTCTAAGCTATCAGAGGCATACATAACTTTTTAGTAGATAATGAAAAGACATAAGGGCACTAATTAAATCAAATACTGAAAATGCAAAAAAATTGAGATAGCATTCATCAGTTATAAATTGCATAGATAATTTTAGATACAGAAGTTTCCATTGCTTCTAATTTGCACAGCCCCTTTCCTAATGTAGAACACTAGAAAATCATCAATAGCTAATTAGGCACTGCAAAATCCATGTGACAAAACGAAAGTCTTCATAGGAATATATTCTCTGCCTATCAAAGGTCCACCGTCTGCCAAGACCTATTTTGAATATGTACTTGTATATACTAAAAAGGTACAATATTCTTGACAGAGTCCTAATTGGGCAGTTGTAATTTGTTAGTTATTTTGTATTTTGCAGATTGTTTCATTATCTTCTAGTGGACTTAACACTGTACAACTTTATTAAAATTGTTTAATGTTTTTATGTGTACACAGATATAAAGCAAAGTGCCCTTTCAAAACTTACAATGAAATACTTTTATTCAGGAGATTTTAAAATAAAGCCATCACTGTAGTAAATGTTCTCCTAAAGCCTTGTATATTCAATTATTTTGTCATTTTGTATATTGAAACCTGCACTGTAATTGCATAAGCAAGAGGAAAACTTGAAAAACAGCGTTAGCTGTTAGCAACAGGGATAGCTCAGTGGTTTGAGCATTAGCCTGTTAAACCCACAGTTGTGGGTTCAATCCTTGAGGGGGCCCTTTAGGGATTTGGGGTAAAAATCTGTCTGGGGATTGGTCCTGCTTTGAGCAGGGGGTTGGACTAGATGACCTCCTGAGGTCCCTTCCAACCCTGATAGTCTATGAAACAAAAAATCAATAAAAGGTTTGTAAAAGCAGACAGGTAAAAAAGTGTGTTTCAAGAAAATACTAACGTAAATCCTTCTTTGTCAACTATTTCAAGGAAAAATTACAATCTATGTGAAGATTCATTTTCTAGTATCCACAATCAGGGAAGTTTTGTTCTGCAGTGTTTTAATACTACTCTATTAAATACTTCATATGAAGCACAATTTTACATGAGTAATTTGAAGATTCTCCACACAAGAGAGAAGTATAAGCACTTTGAACAAAACATTTGTATTAATATATTTTTTTCCACTGAGTAACTCAAATAATTTTTTATTTGAAAGGAACTCTTAAAGAATGGCTTTTATTTATAATCTGATCGGCGTATTCATCAATATGATATGCAAAATGAAAAATGGGTTCATAGCTTATCTGGCAACTGAAGCACGGGTTGCAGCTCCATAGTTATGGCTGAATTGAATTTTGCACTTAGACTATAGAGGACGACAGGTCGGGACACTCATAATTGGGGAACCTGCCTTCAAAAATAACAACCAATCACCACCCTTCCTCTGCAGCTAACTGACATGCTACCATTCTATTGGTCTGATGAGTCAGTGATGAGAGAAGACTGGACTCAAGAATTCTCCTTAATAAATAATTTTGGCCCCAATTGTCATTGCTCCTTAAAGTTTCTGTGGCTGCATACTACCTTGGGCATCAAGGCATGGCTGCCTAGGCTTCACTGTGCACTGGAGTAGCTGAGGCAAGAGTGCAGCAAAACTGAGCACCAGTTCTCCCCACGGTGCTGCTTTCTGTTGTTGAAGGCAACAAGGAAGACAGTGAGGGAGAAGTTCAGAGAGAGAAAGAATGGGAATGCAAGGGACAGGGGGAAACAAGGGGTGTTGGGCCTAGGGTAAAGAAGGTATGTGCATGGGGAAAGAGGCTATAATAGGCAGATGGGCTTTATGCAAATAGGGAGTCTGGAGTGAGAGGCACAGAAAAGAATCCAGGCCAGAGGATAGACCCTTGCAACTCACCTACAAGCTTCAGGTTTGGGTCAGGTATGAAAGTGACTCACTCTTGAGCTTGGGTTGGGCTTTAAAATTAGGTCCAAGCAGACCTTCTCTTCCTGTTCCTGCCTCATCATCCAGTAGAATGAAGTTGAAAGGCTTCCCATGGCACTTATAAACATTGATTCCTTCACCATCCCAGAATCCTGACTGCTGCACAGCCTTCTCTCTCCAATACAACCCTCTCCTTCTACATCATCTTTCTTTTTTGTTAAATACTGTTACAAAGTACTGTATTTAAGTCTTTATCTTGGCTATTCAAGATACAGCGAGGGTTTCAACAATACAACACAGAATACAAAATGACAAACATTTAAAAATATATAAGGTTATAGGAAAACACTGTCTATTACTGTGGTCACTTGTAAATATATTTCATAGGAGAAATGTTTTAAAAAAAAAAAACTTAGTTCCTTTTTTACTGGGAATGCTGCTTTCATTTATTTATGGACTAATGTGATTGCAAAGTCAAAGCAAATATAAATCAAACTGGGTTCCCACTCAGTATCCGGTATTTCCTCTTCGTCCATACTGGAGTTCAATAGGAGTTTAAAATCATAATAAAGTAATGTGAATGGAAGTTTTTCCATCTAATATTCTTGCTGGCTCTTTCAAGGAAATGTCTATCTTCTACTCTTTCCAGAGTATGTTATTCTTTAAGAAGCAAGGGAAATAGAAAACTATTAGTTCTCTTTTACAATGTGGAGAAATATAGTTAGAATCATTTTGCTCAATTTGGGCTTGTTTATAGTAGATGCAATACTATCCATCACTCTTGGCCAAAATCTGCAACAGTAGAATTCCCAGGACCATAAATTACAAATAAACCCACTGAAATATTTTATTTCCACTGCAGTTTTGCAGACATTTAAATACAAATCAAATTTAGTTGTGTACCACTTACATGCTAACTGGCACAGATATTTATTACTAGTTGTAGACTTGATTGTGTCCCTATCGTACCCACAAACAACCCTTTGAAATACAAAAGAGATTTTTTAGAAATGACCACTAATCTTCTCAAGTAACTCTGCCAGTAAATTTAGCATCTTTGTAGCAAGACAGAATGTGGGATTCATGTAATACTTTGTACTTTCGTAATATCATGTAAAACTAAGAATACAGTTATAAATTAAAATATTAAGAAGGAGAAACCATTTCTTAAAGAAAAAAATGTATATAATCTCATATTTCCTGATGTTTCAATACTTTCATGGAACTCCCATATACGCTCCCAATTGGGGTGGGGTGAAAAAAAAAAAAAAAAAAAAAAGGTGGCACTGAACTATAAAGACAATTTTGACAACAAGGGCAACTTAAAAGATTTGTGATAGCAATGTATTCTGTACAATCTCTGCTAGTAATATTAAAAGAAAGTTGGTAAACTCATTGTTCATTTGGTCATTAATTTATCATAATATTTTTAACACTCAAAACAATATTAGACTGAAAAGTTTTGCCATAAATAAGAAACAGAATATTAAGGAGAACAGAGGAAAGACAATATTGTATGGGAAAGGAAGAGTTTGTATTTAAAGTTTTCAACATCCGGTGCAACAGGTATTGACTCAGCAGACTTTGAAAACTCTCTCTTCCCTGTAATCTCTCACTAATTTACTTGGAGTTTGGAATGATTGGAAGACCCAAGTGAGAACAGACTTAAATCCCCAACAGCATATAATACTATTTTTTAAACAAGTGTAATTTGTAATCTCAAGTAAGAGAACTCCTTCATTCCATTCAATCCACCTGATATAAAGCAGACTTCGCTTTACACAAACTAAAAAAAATAAAAAAAAAAAATATCTTCAACATATCCTTTGGCTGAAGATAAAAGTAATCATTACAGAATGCCAGAAACAGACATCAGATTTGAGAAGGAGGAATGAAATTCTAAAATAGAAATAATTGAGGAAAACTAATCCAAGACTTTGGAATACTTCTGTAACAATGAGTGAACAATTTGAGTATTCTAAAGTTGGGCTTGTTCTACATTAAGCCTTGCTAATTCTCACATAATGAATACATATACCTGATAATTCTAATGATGAGTGGTCTCTTTCCAACTAAACAAATTAAACAGAACATTATAGTATTGTTTCCTATTACCACTACTGTAATAATTATTCTAATTAATACTATAGCCAGCTACACTTGTAAAAATAAAATGACTGACATTTTATGCCTTATCTTGGTTTTCTTCATGTTTGCTTATTACCTTGCATACTCCAGAGACACACGATGGGCCTGCCAATCATTGTTGAGAATTCTTACTAGTTAACCACAAAAGGCATTATAAACATTCCCCCACAAAAAAGTATGACTTTACAGTTAAGACCGCTTAATTGTATTTCAATCAATTGAATCACTAAAAATCTAGAAAATCACCAGTTAAGATAAACATTCACACATACATCAATCTCAAGTCATATGCCTTGCCACCCAAGCACACAGCTCACACAATGAACACACTTCTCACTCCAACCAGGATGGATAAACTGATTTTTTGTATTTAAAATCACATATCAGATTTTTATGTAATTTTTTTTAAATTGTGCTTAAAAGGAAATTTAAAGTTTGTTAAGACCTAAATTTATTATTACAATTTAAATAAATATAAACATGCTTCATCGATGAGCTCATCCTAAAATCTGAATGAATTGTGGACATTTCTTTATATAAACTAAAAAAGCATCAAGAAGAAAACGTCTTTAATTTATGAGGTCCACTCAAAGTTTATAAATATATCACATCATATACTGTATTAAGAAAGCATCTATATTGTTTTCAGTCTTTACAATGGAGCAATTTTATCCCCAAATTTAAGGACTTTCAATTTCTGTTGGGCAGAAAAGCTCTTCCATTAAATTACTTTTGGCCAGCAGGTGCAGAAAGGCTCTTCTCTTCATTTGGATTAGCTCAAAGTTAAGAAACCAACTGGGAATTGAAAAAGCAAGAAAGTTTGTTTTCCTATTCCAATCTATGAACGAATACAGGTGGGAAAGGATGAGATCTACTAACCCTAACAATCTGAAGGACATGGGGCCAGATTTTCAATGGCATTTTATATTTTAGATGTGTGATTGATGCTTTAGGACAGGGATAGGCAACCTATGGCACGCGTGCCGAAGGTGGCACACGAACTGATTTTCAGTGGCACTCTCACTGCCTGGGTCCTGGCCATCAGTCTGGGGGGCTCTGCATTTTAATTTAATTTTAAATGAAGCTTTAAACATTTTAGAAACCTTATTTACTTTACATACAACAATAGTTTAGTTATATATTATAGACTTATAGAAAGAGACCTTCTAAAAACGTTAAAATGTATTACTGGCACGCAAAACCTTACATTAGAGTGAATAAATGAAGACTCGGCACACCACTTCTGAAAGGTTGCCGACCCCCGCTTTAGGAAATCCCATGAGGCACCTAAGCAGGCTAAATGCCTAACTCCCACTGAATGTCAATTCATTTTATTTCAATGGGAGTTAGGTATCTACCCTGCTTAAGAAATCTTGAAAATCACATTAGGCATCTATCTGCATTTTCAGGCACCTAAATACCCTTAAAAATCTGGCCCATGGTGACCAGAAACAATCCATCAATTCACCAACTACAGATAATACTTCCTTTGCTTAATAAAGCAAAGTTTTAAATGCAAAACATGTTTTATTAAGAAAAATGTTTATGTATACAGCACATAAGATAGCTTTTTTGATCTAACAATTTAAAAATGTTGTTTTTGTACTTTTAATTGAATTCCAATTCCCATGCAAATGCAGCTTGATAAGTCCAGAGTAAAAAGTTATCTAGTAAATAAAGCAGTCATTCACCATTTTAAACATAATAAAAAGGTAAAAATTAAGTATCTGAATGTTCACACTATACAATTACTTACATAAGCGTGCATAGTGTATCCTTCTGGTTTGCAAAAAGTAGTACCAAATTTAGTATGAGGGCTATATTTGGTTGCAAATGAACATGAGAATGAACCTCTCTTTAGGACAATAACTAAAAAGTACAAACACAAAACAGGATTAAAATCAATTATTTATTTCAAGGTTTCTCACTTGATGTAAATAATTAAAAACTGATTTAAACTCAATCAAATAAATTCATCTATGCTCCAACATATTACCAGTCAAAATGCATATTCAATCTCTCACAATTACATGTACTCAAATGCACACCGTGAATTTCAACCTCAGATAGATGACTACAGACCTGCCTAGTGGCAATGTGTGATTTGCACATGAATAACCATGAGGCTGAAGTCAATGTTTTGCAGCTGAGTATGACAATATGAATGAAGTTGTAACATTGAGAGGAGAAGTAGGCTGTAGTGGAGCACTGTTCTTGTGGGACCCCTATGGGACTTCTCTCTTTTGAGCCATACAAGGTTAGTCAGAGCAAAGTACCTCTAGGGTCGGAATTGAAGTTGAATGTGTATGGGGAGGCTTTAACAGATGGCCATCTGAAAGATGGAAATAATTTGAGGTTTCATAGCAACATACTACTTCATAACACAACTAGAAATACTGAGAGTTGGTTAGTAGGAATCCTATGTGACACCTACAAAGAAGCTAAGTTACAGTGGTTTTATTTTCAGACTCAGAGGGTTTTTTTTCCCACGGCATTAATCTCGCAGTATATTGAGTGCACTGCACCCAGAAGTTTCTAGCTTGAGATAACTGGCGCTTTAAGCTCAAGGTAGCCCATCGGGAAGGATGGGTTGGAGACTGGATGCTGCTGAAGCTCAAGCTAGTAATGCAGGAAGGACACAGCTTTAGAGAGTAAAAAGCTTGAGTTATGTCTCCCAATAAGCTGGTAAAGAATACTACAAGCACATAAGAACGATAATATAATATGCAAAATGTAAAGTAAGATGAATCAAGACACATCCCCAGTACACAACTTAAAGGGTGGGAGAGTGTGAAACGGTGGTGTCAGGATAACACCAGTGTCTCCTTAAAAAAAAAAATCACTTATGTCAGAGGTAGGGAAAGATGAGTACAACAACCTTTAGCAAGCTTGTTCAAAGGCTTGCAAAAACCCATCTTCAAACTCATCTGTTCACACCTAATATCCTATATTCTTTACAATCTGATCCCATTCCTTTCCAATTAGAAATAAGTTTTTTTTCATGTAATAAATTAAGACAGTATATTTACCTTGGCTCCTTGTTCAAAGGTACTAATATTACAGGTGTAGCTGTCAGGTTGCAGTCTCTCCCGCACCACTTGGTTACATATTGTACAAATGTTAGTTTTTGCTATTTATTTCCTGTACATTAGTACTGAATATCCCATTGCTCCTATCTCCAGATTTCTTTGCCGACTGGTTCTGGTTCTGCGCAAGAGCTACCCCTGCAACTCTAAAGCCATCCAAAAGTCAGAATCTCTTAAGTTACACCGAGCAATCGTTTGATAAAGACAGATATGAGACACATATGGCTGGTCCGAAGAGGATTTTTTTCCACCGGGGACGGGTGCGGGGGTAGAAGGGGTAAGTTTAGTTGGTCAAAAAAATCCCTGACAATTATAAAAAGATCTGAGGGGCTATAAATATAGCATCATGCATCACTGCTTAAAAGTCAGAAAGATGTTTCACCGTTTTTACAGAAGTACTGCCCTAGAAGTTTAAAAACCTTTGCTCTTGATTAAGCACCCATATACCTCGTGTGTGATCAATTCTCTATATGTCTAATCTATTGATTTATTATTCAAAGTGAGCAGGCTGAAATTCAACATCAGCAACCTTGACACATTCACTATCCAGGTCTTCTTCCTCACTTGTCTTCCCCATGAATCACCATTCTTTTGCATTGCTTAAAGAAGCTACAAGCTTCCTTCCCATTTTTGGATCTTAATGGCCAAGTCTTGTTTCTATTGTCTATGTACTACTAAAAAAGAAAGTTATACTGAAGAGGTACCTAATCGCAGACAAGCATATGCATTCCAGTTTTAGTCATAAAGGAACATCAAGAGAATTAGTGCTATTAATCTCAACAGTTCATTACAGACCACACAGCCATTTAACAGAACAATTCTACTTTCTTAAATATACTTTTAGGAATTCAGTACAAAATGTTCACACTGAATTCAAACCTGATATAGAATAAAATTTAGTAATTGAATTGCTAACTCCCCTTTAATATAAAATAAAACCCTCCTCTACTCCCAATTTCTCTCTACCGCATCTCATTCTCTCCTAAAACCCAAATCACATACTCTCTCTCAACCCTTGTGTTCTGATTCAATAATACAAGTGTCAAAAAAGGAGTAGCATTTCTATTATGTCATGACCACCACTCAGTTTGCCAGACCTGGGGAAAATATTTCTGATAAAGAGAGAAAAAATGAAATTTACATTTCTTCTAGTAGGCTGTTTCTCTTGACATCTTCACTGATGCATTCTCTATAAAAAAGAAATAAGAACACCCTATGCCAGCAACCTCAAAAGTGAATTCAACTATAATTTATTATCCATTTTGGCAACATGCAAGCTATTAACATTGTTGACATACATCACCTGCTCTGCATTCTACATACCATGTTCTCTTTACAAGAGCTCTCCCTATACTTAAATGAAGCAGATTTTTCGCATCATGAATACAGAAATGGAACAAAATGCAAAATATTTATAGAAAGGTATTTCATAATCATGAGGGCCCAAACAGCACCAAACATCCAAATGCAGCTTCAGCTATAGAACAGCAATAAAAAAAAAAAAAAAAAAAAAAAAAAAAAAAAAAGATGTGACACTGTAATACAACAGAATACCTCAAAAATATTTTACAGTAAGTAGCAAGTAGTAACTAAAGAGCAAAATACCCAAACAGATTTAGCACCTAACATAGCAGATAATTTGTGTTTTAGGTCACTTGTCATCTCAGAAATCCCTGAATCAAAATATGTTAATGTTTCTAGATCAATCCAGACATTTGTAAAATCCATATTCAAAACAGTATCTCTATATTTCCAACAATCCTGATTTTTGTTGTTGAAGACTCTCACCTAGTCATTATGAAAGAGAAATTCACTTATTATAAAGACTACTTTTTTGGGGGGGTGGGGGGGAGAGGGTAGGGGGAGATAAGTTACTTACTTTAGTTGGTATTAATTGTGTGGTGGGTTCATTTTCTTCCCCAGCCTGAAGCTTTTATATACACGAGGTTTTACTTCCTCAAGATACATGATCTTTTTGAGTCTTAAAGATGCTTCTGTCAAAATGTTAGCTGTATTTTCATACGTTAAGTATTAGACCTATCATTTTATAAGTTAACTATTAGTTCTATTTACTATACAGTATTACTTACTATTTTAAAATAATATGTGGGTAGGATTGCACTGGAGTACCACAGGCTTCTTTTGTAATTTTGTTTTGCCCCACCACATACTTTCTAAAACAACATACTTTAAGTCACATACTAAAATCACCATAATTTTATGATGAACAATTTTACAACTCTGAAGATTTTATGATCACTGAGCACTTAACAAGAAGTCGTCAACTTTATATATGAGATTTCATTTTTAAAATGTTCTCAATAACAGATATGTATTGGTACATCAGTGTATGGCCAATCACATGGTCTTGAGCAAATCAAATTCCATTTTAAACTAAAAAGATAATACCTGCTTTATTAGTTCCCTTATTTCACTTGGGTTCCCCCTACACCAATTAAGCAATATTTAATACACAACATGATATCCTTAAATGTTTTTTCAAGATAACTAAAGGTTGTAATACTTACTATCAGGCATTGTTAGCCAGGAATTTGTCTTCAGTTTTGCAAGCTGAAATAAGCTATAAGAAAATAAAAATATAATTTGAGTAAGAAGTCAAGACATTATGTACATTGGTTGAATACATTAATTTCAAATGCAAAACATGCTGATAAACTTTTTTCCTTATGTATACAGCAGATAAGGCAGTTTTATATGACTAAAATTTTTTTTTTTTTTACAAAGCCATTTTTGTGCGTTTAATTGAATTCCAATTTCCATCCAATTGCAGCTTGACAATTCACAAGTAAAAAACTCATGTAATAAAATAAATAATAATAATAATAATTCATCATTTTCTAACGTCATAAAAAACAAAAAATAGTAATCTGACTACATGAATGTTGAGTTATATTAATGTTTAGATGTAGAGATACAGTATCCTCTGGTTAGCAAAAAGTATCAAATTTAATAAAATTACATTTAGTTGCAAATCAACGTTTTAATGGTTATAACAACCAACGAGAATGAACGTCTCAAAGATAACTAAAGAGTAAAATACAAAATATGATTACAATCAATTATTTAAATCAAGGTTTAGTGCTTGCTTAATCAATCTACCTTGTTTGAAAAGTATGCCTCTCCCCAAGGACAAAGTTACAGCTTTTGTTTTTATTTTTTGTGGAAGGAGAAAGCATGTATATTGTGGGTGGTGCATGTTTGTATAATGAAGATAAATTAATGACTGCTGGTTGAAAATTTGATTCAGGGATTACAGAGAACAGATATTTTCTGGCTTCATTAAGGGTGCATTTGTAGTACACATAATTGAGCAGCCTTAAGAAGGTTTTAATTAAAAGAGCCTGATGTCTGAGTGTCAAATTTTTGACAACTGCAATGAATGGGGACACCGTACACTTTGCCAGTGAAACATTATAGGTAGGAGGTAGAGACAAATATAATTATGGCCAGACACTTCCTATTATAAGACCCTATTTTCGAAAGCTTATAAATTTACCAAACCTCAACTGTTCAGGCTGAAGTTTTTCACACCAGGTGTGTGCCTAATGTAGGGTTACCATACGTCCGTTTTTTCCCCGGACATGTCCGGCTTTTCGGCAATCAAACCCCCATCCGGGGGGAATTGCCAAAAAGCCGAACATGTCCGGGAAAATGCCGGCCGACCGGGCACTTCCCCTCCCACGGCTGCTCTGCTCCTCCCCTGACTCTTCGGCTCTGTTTAAGAGCCGGGCTGGCCGAGCGCTACCGGCTTC
>NC_048299.1:266349639-266393327 GCF_013100865.1 Trachemys scripta elegans | reverse complement strand
CGGGGCCAGGACCCTGTGGAGGGTCCTCTTTTTTTATTTGTTAAGTATGGTAACCCTAGCCTAATGCTGAATTTTTAGGAAATTTTCTGCTAAAACAGTTTAACTGTTTCTGAGAACAAGCTTAGGAAAGACATTTTGCCCACATAAAAAAATTCTTACAACCTTTTCATTCAGAAGTTCTAGCACCCCCATGCTTTCGAACAGGCAGTGGAAATCTAAAGAGTCACCTTGGTGTGAGGAGTGTGCCTTTTCTCCCACGTCCACAGGGATAGGAAAGCTGCCAAGAGGAACCAGCCAGAGACAATGACTGGACTTTCTCTGTGATGACTGGCTATGTGCTCCAAACCTCCCCCTTCCTCAGTCTCTTCATTTTATGTCACTACAGTTGCCAGCTTTTTAACTGCATAAAACCAAATATCCTGCCCTGCCCCCACTTGCTCCATTCCCCCCTCCCCCAGTCGCTTGCTCTTCCCCACCCTCACTCACTTTCACCGGCTGGGGCAGCAGATTGGGGTGCCGGAGGGGGTAGGGGCTCTGGGCTGGGGGTGCAGGCTCTGGGTAGGGACAGAAATAAGGGGTTCAGGGTGCGGGAGAGGGCTCCGGGCTGACAGGGGGGTGGAGGACTCCAGCTGGGGGTGCGAGATCTGGGGTTTGGGATGGAGGAGAGGGCTCTAGCTGGGGCAGAGGGTTGGGGTGCAGGAGGGATGAGGGCTGTGACCGGGGTGTGGGCTGTGGGATGGGGCTGGTATGTTAGCAACAAGAAGATGATCAAGGAAAGTGTGGGCCCCTTAGTGAATGAGGGAGGCAACCTAGTGACAGAGGATGTGGAAAAAGCTAATGTACTCAATGCTTTTTTTGCCTTTGTCTTCCCAAACAAGGTCAGCTCCCAGACTACTGCACTGGGCAGCACAGCATGGAGAGAAGGTGACCAGCCCTCTGTGGAGAAAGAAGTGGTTCAGGACTATTTAGAAAAGCTGGACGAGAACAAGTCCATGGGGGCGGATGCCCTGCATCCGAGGGTGCTAAAGGAGTTGGCGGATGTGATTGCAGAGCCATTGGCCATTATCTTTGAAAACTCATGGCAATCGGGGGAGGTCCTGGATGACTGGAAAAAGGCTAATGTACTGCCCATCTTTAAAAAAGGGAAGGAGGAGGATCTGGGGAACAACAGGACAGTCAGCCTCACCTCAGTCCCTGGAAAAATCATGGAGCAGGTCCTCAAGGAATCAATTCTGAAGCACTTAGAGGAAAGTGATCAGGAACAGTCAGCATGAATTCACCAAGGGCAAGTCATGCCTGACTAACCTAATTGCCTTCTATAACAAGATAACTGGCTCTGTGGATGAGGAGAAAACAGTGGACACGTTATTCCTTGACTTTAGCAAAGCTTTTGATACCATCTCCCACAGTATTCTTGCCGGCAAGTTGATGAAGTATGAGCTGGATGAAGTGACTACAAGGTGGATAGAAAGCTGGCTAGATCGTCAGGCTCAAAGGGTAGTGATCAATGGCTCCATGTCTAGCTGGCAACCGATATCAAGCAAAGTGCCCCAAGGGTCGATCCTGGGGCCAGTTTTGTTCAATATCTTCATTAACAATCCAGAGGATGGCGTGGACTGCACCCTCAGCAAGTTTGCAGATGACACTAACCTGGGAGGAGTGGTAGATACACTGGAGGGTAGGGATACGATACAGAAGGACCTAGACAAATTAGAGGATTGGGCCAAAAGAAATCTGATGAGGTTCAACAAGGACAAGTGCAGAGTCCTGCACTTAGGATGGAAGAATCCCATGCACTGCTACAGACTAGGGACCGAATGGCTAGGCAGCAGTTCTGCAGAAAAGGACCTAGGGGTTACAGTGGACGAGAAGCTGGATACGAGTCAACAGTGTGCCCTTGTTGCCAAGAAGGCTAACGGCATTTGGGGCTGTATAAGTAGGGGTATTGCCAGCAGATCGAGGGACATGATCATTCCCCTCTATTCGACATTGGTGAGGCCTCATCTGGAGTACTGTGTCCAGTTTTGGACCCCACACTGCAAGGAGGATGTGGAAAAATTGGAAAGAGTCCAGCAGAGGGCAACAAAAATGATTAGGGAGCTGGAGCACATGACTTATGAGGAGAGGCTGAGGGAACTGGGAATGTTTAGTCTGCAGAAGAGAAGAATGAGGGGGGGATTTGATAGCTGCTTTCAACTACCTGAAAGGGGACTCCAAAAAGGATAGATCTAGACTGTTCTCAGTGGTAGAACAAGGAATAATGGTCTCAAGTTACAGTGGGGGAGATTTAGGTTGGATATTAGGAAAAACTTTTTCACTAGGAGGGTGATGAAGCACTGAAATGGGTTACCTAGGGAGGTGGTGGAATCTCCTTCCTTAGAGGTTTTTAAGGTTAGGCTTGACAAAGCCTGGCTGGGATGATTTAGTTGGGGATTGGTCCTGCTTTGAGCAGAGGGTTGGACTATATGACCTCCTGAGGTTCCTTTCAACCCTGATATTCTATGATTCTATGGAGATGACAGGTTTGGGGTGCAGGCTCCTGAAGGGAGTTTGGGTGCAGGAGGGGACTCCAGGCGGGGGCAGGGTGTTGGGGGTGGGTGGGTCCCCGGCGGCACTTACCACGGCTCCTAGGAAGCAGCCGCCAGGTCATTACGCTCCCTAGGTGTGTGGGCGGCCACGGAGGCACCACACACTGCCTTCACACCCGCAGGCACCTCCCCCGCAGCTCCCATTGGTTGCTGTTCCCAGCCAATGGGAGCTGCGGAGCTGGCACTCGGGAAGGGGGCAGCACATGGAGCCTCCTGGCCGCCCATATGCCATGGGGCTGTAAGGACCTGATGGCCACTTCCAGGTGCTGCGCGGAGCTAGGGCAGGCAGGGATCCTGCCTTAGCCCTGGGCCCCCACTCACCACCAACTGGACTTTTAACAGCCCAGTCAACAGTGCCAACCGGAGCCGCCAGGGTCCCTTTTCAACTGGGTGTTCGAGTCGAAAACCGGACGCCTGAGAACCCTCCACGTACCTTCTTCTCCCCTTCTCTTCACGCTCCCCCCCCCCCCGCATCCTCCTTCCTTTCAATGTCCTTTCTCTCTGCCTTTAGCTTATCCCCTCCTAACTAAACCCACCAGAGAGAGAAAATAAAATTGTGGAACTAACATATTTGTTGCCACCAGACTGTACACTCTGCTTGTGTGTTGTATGCCTTCCCTGACCATCTGTCTGTCTTGTCTTTTTAGTCTGTAAGCATTTCAGGGAAAGGACCATTGTTTTGTTCTGTTTGTACAGCTCCTGGTGCTTTGTGGTACTGGCCCAAAACTAGAGCTCCTAGCACTCCAATAATAAAAATAATAAATAGTGGGCCCACATTTGACCAACTTGTAACCTTCTGAAACACTTAAAGATTTGTTAGAGGCCAGCAACCAAATTCTCTGAAGATTCCATGTGCACCAGTAGTGCTGCATGCTGAAACAGCTCCCACATGCTACCCAGACCACACATCCACAATCCCCATGAAGCAACTGAGCCCGTTTCTTTCCAAGATTGCAGAGGCTGAACAAAACTTTCCCTGCAGTTGCTGGGAGCTGCTGTAGCTCTGATTATCAGAACTGAGAGCACAGGAAAGCCTCCCTTCTCTCAGCAACTAACTTGCTGGAACCCACAGAAAGAGGCAGGGGTCCTATGGAAAAAATATTGAATATTTAATTAAAAGTTATATCCTAACACATACGCACATAGGACTGAATTAAGTTTGCACAGGCAACCTTAATTCTGGCATTTTTATCTTTGAGTGCTTGACTAAGCAACCTTAATATTCTTTTATTTTAGTTTTTTATGTCATTATTTATGTACTGCTCCAGTGTGTACTAGGTGCTTTACATACATGCAAGACAGGTCTCCTGCCCCAAAGAGCTAATGTGTAACAAATGCAGTGTGAACTTTAGGTACTCAGCACTTTGGTGAGGGGGAAGGAGGCTGAAAGGCATTTGCCAAGCCATGGCAAAACATGACTGAGATTTACATCAACTCCCCAGCTGACGAGGCAGAGAATGGCCTAAAGTTCAACAATCTGCATCCTGCCTACAGTCACCGGGCACCTAGCTGGCAACCATAAACAACCTTCCAGAATCCCCATCACGAAACCGGCCAGCTTTCCCTGTTCATTGATGGACAAGGTCCTGAATAGATGGAAAACACATTATGCCACTGACAACTGTCCAGAGCTATGTGACATGGCAAATCACAAGGCTGAAGACCCATGGAAATATGAAAGGCCATTCCGAAGTTAGAGGGGATGTGCTGTTGGACCTGATATTCCCCCAGACTTGCTCAAAGATGCTTTGGAAGCAGTAAGCATCAGCCTGCAACAAATACTGTATTCTTCAAAGTGTGGGCATCTGGCAAAGTATCAACAGAATGGAATAATCATATCATAGTATCTCTGTACAAGGACAAAGGATCTCACACTGAGTATGGGAACTTCAGGACAATTTCATTGTTTTCAGTCCCTTGAACGGTATTTGCTCATGTTCTGCTTGGTAGGATGCAGATGCGCCTTGACAGAGGTCAACAATGGACACGGTCTTTAACCTCTGGCTGATCTTTACCAAGAATTTAACCTCCCACTTCACATGGCATATATCGACATCAAGGCGGCTTTTGATTTAGTCAACACTAAACTGATTTAGGTTAGCATTTTCACTCTCACTAAAAGAAGCTGGTGCCCCAGATAGTCTGATAAATCTGGTGCATGGGTCTTCACCCCGTGTGAAAGTCGTGCTGGTTAACAGCTTTCGCTGGATTTCTACACAACTTTGGGTGTGCGACAGAGATGCACTCTGACCCTGGCACTTTCCTAATATCCAGTCGATAGCTTGACAGACTTACTGCTCTCATATCAGAATCAACATTAGTTAAGAAACGTTCACCAACCAACACTACACTGATGAAGTAGCTTTGCTTGGGGAGAAGTCAGAGAATTTCAGTCCCACCCTCCAAGGTTTCCGGGAGGCTACCCACACTATGGGGTTGAACATCACATTCCAGAAGACCAAGGTCCAGAACCTTGGAGCTGGTCCACCACAATACCTGGTGAAGATGTGGTTCAAAACTATCATCTACCTAGGCTCCAAAGCAAAGTTCAGATGGTCAAAGCAAACCAGACATTCGCTGACAAAGACATCTCGTCACTTCCTGCATGAAGTTCACATCTCACTTACAGATACAAAAACATCTTCAAGCTGAGACAATGTTCTGGATCAATCAAACCCGTGTACTACCTATACTGATGTATGGATTAGAAACCTGGACTCTAATTATAGGCAGATTTTTGAATGGGTAGAGGCTTTCCATATGCGCTGTCAACACTGAATCCTGAACATAAAGTGGTTTGACTTAGGCGAAACATTATAATCTTGCTGAGAGATGCCTTCTTTCAATCGCTCATTATATTCAAAAGTGGCATTGTATGCTCTTCAGTCATGTTGTCAAAACACCCCAGCACACCATGCTCTCAAATTCCCCACTGATGCATGAAGGGGTGCACATCCTGACCCTACCTGGCACCTCTGCCCACTGGGCCACCACAGAGAGCTTTAGATCCTCAGGTTTGAGCTAGAACTGGGAACTTTCCTACACAATGCCTGGTCACAAATCTGAAGAACTGTGCCATGCTGATAGGTCAATAGAGGTGGTTTTGGAATAAACTGATAAATTAAACAGCAGTAAGTCACCAGGACCAGATGGTATTCCCCTAAGAGTTCTGAAGGAACTCAAATATGAAAGTGCAAAACTATAAATGTGGTGTGTAACTTATTGCTTAAATCAGCATCTGTATCAGATGACTGGAAGATAGCTAATGTAACATGATTTTTAAAAGACACTAATGAGACTATACTTCTAATTACAGGCCAGTAAGCCTATCTTCTGTATCAGGCAAACTGGTTGAAAATATAATAAAGAACAGAATTATCAGACACAGATCAAACGGATATGTTGAGGAAGAGTTAACCCGGCTTTTGTGAAGAGAAATCAAGCCTCACCAATCTACTAGAATTCTTGGAGAATGTCCACAAGCATGTGGACAAAGGTGATCCAGTCAATATAGTATACGTGAACTTTCAGAAAGCCTTGACAAGGTCCCTCAACAAAGGCTCTGAAGCAAAATAAGAAATAATGGAATAAGAGAGAAGGTCCTTTCATGGATCAGTAACTAGTTAAAAGATAGGAAATAAAGGTAGGAATAAACGGTCAGTTTTCACAGTGGAGTTAGGTAAATAGCCAGGTCCTCCAAGGATCTGTACTGGGACCAGTGCTATTCATCATAATCATAAATGAACTGGAAAAAGGGGTAAACAGTAAGGTGGCTAAGTCTGCATCCGATACAAAATGATTTAAAATCATTAATTCCAAAGCTGACTGGGAAGAGTTAGAAAGGGATCTCCCAAAACTGAGTGACTGGGCAACAAAATGGCAGATGAAATGCAATGTTGCTAAGTGCAAAGTAATGCACATTGGAAAACATAATCCCAACTATACATACAAAATGAAGGGGTCTAAATTAGCTGTTACTACTCAAGAAAGCTCTTGGAGTCGTTGTGGATAGTTCTCAACTTGCAGCAGCAGTCAAAAAAGCTAAGAATGTCAGGAACCATTAGGAAAGGGTTAGACAATAATACTGAAAATATCATAATGGCACTATCTATACCCATGATATGCCCACACCTTGAATACTGCATGCAATTCTGGTCACCCCATCTCAAAAAAACGCATTAGAAATGGAAAAGATACAGAGAAGGGCAACAAAAATGACTAAGGATATGGAACAGCTTCCATATGAGGAGAGATTAAAAAGCCTGGGACTATTCATCTTGGAAGAGAGACAATTAAGCGGTGATATGCTAGAGGTCTATAAAATCATGAATGGTGTGGAGAAAGTGAATAAGTAAGTATTATTTACCCTGTCATATAACACAAGAACCAGGGGTCACCCAATGAAATTATAGGCAGCAGATTTATCACAAACATAAAGAAGTACTTCTTCACATAGCACGCAGTCAACCTGTGGAATTCATTGTCCGGGGACGTTGTGAAGGCCAAAAGTATAACCAGATTAAAAATATATATATATGTTCTCTGAACATAGGTCCATCAATAGCTATTAGACATCATGGTCAGGGACACAACTCCACATTCTGGGTGTCCCTAAGCCTCTGACTGCCAGAAGCTGGGACTGGACCACACAATAACTACCCTGTTCTGTCCATTTCCGCTGAAACACCTGGCACTGGTATTTGCCAAAAGACAGGATACTGGGCTAGATGGACAATTAGTCTTATCCAGATTGTCATTCTTACACATGACACCATCAACCTATTCGCTCTGGCTAACGCAACAGTCCTCAGTAGACTATGCGTGTTTGATGATTATGATGTGTGAAGTGTACATGCTTTCAGTTTTAAGCAAAGAGCTTTAGGGTATGTCTATACAGCAAACAAACAAAAAAACCCACACCTCACGGCTGGCCCATGCCAACTGACTCGGGCTAGCAGGCCTCAGGCTGCGGGGCTGTTTCATTTCTCTGTAGACTTCCAGGCTCAGGCTGAAACCCAAGCTCTGGGACTCCCCACCTTGCAGAGTCCTAGAGCCCACGCCCCAGACCAGCCATCTACACAGCAGTGAGACAGCCCCGCAGCTGTGGTCGGTCAGCTGGCGTGAGTCTGAGTATAGTATAGCCGTGGGTGTCTAGTTGCTGTGAAGACATATGCTTAGAGCTATGACTCTGTCAGAATGCTGTTCTAGTCTGACAAGTGACTAAAATTGGTATGAGAGTTAGAAAGAGTACAACTTTACTGTCAGATCCCAGGTTGAATTTGAAGGACAGGCAGTTAGAAAAGCCATTCTTTAACTTTTAACCACACCAAATTTGATATAAATCCACAATACCATTTATTTTTATAGACTTTTTCATTATGCATAGTGAAGAACATATTTAATATTCCAATCAATTAATATTATTGTCTGTGCTGGCAGACCCCATCCACCTGAAAATAGCTGCTACGCAAACTCTAGAAAGCCACAAACACTGACTTTGTTACAGTCCAAAGTCTTTTGATCAGCATGCCCTGGAAGGCCAAAAGAGCTCTGCAGCAGGTTAGTGCGAGGTGGGCTCTTACAAGCTAAAAATGTCACATACCATATTCCACAATTCCAGATTCAATCTCCCCTCCTGTTGCCATACATTCCAGGAGAATTACTACAGCCTTTGGGCTGAAGTAAATCAATCAGTGCAATGCCCAGTAATTATAGCTCTAGGCTCAGCCTCCAATCAGCCAACTAGAAATTGCTATGTTAATTTGAAATGTGAGAGAGACGGTCGGGAGGAATAGTAATACTTCCTTCCTTCTTTTACTGTCCTTAACCAACTAGTCTATTTGATCCCACAACAAAGTCACAATCCTGAGTCTGTGGGAGGAAATGTAGTATTGTGATTCAGATACAGGAACGGCAGGCAGATCTGTATTTTTATTAACAGCTCTTTCACAAGCCTTGTGAGACACTAATTTTGGATTTCCCAACTTGGGATTTCTAGGGTTCTTTTTCAGAAGGGATGAACAGCCCCTAAGTCCAAATAAAGATCATGATATAGGTGCTCAGTACCTCTGAAAAATCAGGCAGTAGGCAGCTCAAGTTGGGTACCCAAGAACTGAATAATTCAAAATTACTGTTCACTTGTACATTTTGCCTTTCACCTCTCTTCAAGTTCCCCATCAGCAATATTGAGATAATGTGTCACCCAGGGGTATTTGTGAGGCTAAATGTATTTTTTTGTAAAGCAGACAGAGATCCTCAATAGGTATTACTGATATATATGTACAAATATTATGACACTGTTTCCATGGAAACAATCACAAATGCAGCCTTTGTATGCTGCAGAATCAATTCAAAAGAAAAACTGATTGAAAAGGAACAAGCCCATTTTTAAACAAATCTTCAATAATTATGAAACATGGCAAGAAAATGTATGAAACAAGTGGATAAAAAGGAAAGTTTTCCCCATGTAGTTGACAGTCACAAAGCTAACATGCTCATTCACAAAAAAAGAAGCCTAAAAGTGCCATAGTACTGGCAATCATCTTATTTCACCCTGATATGATGCTCCTACGCTACTCAGTATGCCAGCCATCAGTTTCCATTTCTCTCAGAAAGGCCCATCTCTGAAAGTGCCACCTCAGAATTTAGCTATCAGCATAAAATAGTAGAGAAGCACCATATTAAAATAAAATCAACTGAAAGCACTGATAAAAATACCATTTAGATATTTTAATCACATAAAAACGATATAAATTGATTAGAGGGAAACCACACATTTTGGAACAAAATATACTACTGGAATTGCTTAAGATTCTTTGAACAGCTGTCATCTACTTACTTTTGCTTTCTATGCTAAACTATGCTAATTCTAGTCATAGACATTTTTATGTAAACCCCCCTATCATTAGCCATTTTAGTGATGTCAAAATACAATGTTAAATGGCACAAAATTCATGAAACAGTTTATTTTCATTTCCTTTAAAGCTTATGGAGCCAGAACAATGGCAATATATTTCCTTAACGGGTCTCTGATACACCAACCAATCTGAAAGTCATCAGTGTTACTAACGTGGACACCTACTAGCACCCACTGCAGTTAGGAACGTAAACAATTTCCTTCATAGAGTCACAGAAATTCAGGGCTGCAAGGAACCTCAAGAGGTCATCTATACCATCTCTAACAGGTCTTTATATAACCTGTTCTTAAAAACCTCCAATGCCAGGGATTATACAACCTACCATAGTAATCTAGTCCTATAGTTAGAAAGTTTTCTTCATAGTTAGCCCACTACAAACAAGTAACTGATTGTGAGATTCTTCGGTATTTTATCTCTGCCCCAAGAGGATTTTCTCCACTCCCCCACCCTTGGAGCGAAGTCTGTATTTGAGTGGGAAAAATGGCGTGGAGAAAGTGAATAGAGAAGCGCTATTTACCCCTTCATGTAACACAAAAACCTGCTGCCTGTTAATTTCACTGGGTGATTCCTGGTCCAAAACATAAGGAAGTACTTCTTCACACAACATACAGATCACCTGTGGAACTCATTGCCACAGGCTGTTGTGAAGGACAAATCTATGGCCTTGGCTACACTTGCGGATTCACAGCGCTGCTGCGGCAGCGCTGTGAAGCGCGAGTGTAGTCGCGCCGCCAGCGCTTGGAGAGCTCTCTCGCAGCGCTGCAAGTACTCCACCTCTCCGAGGGGAATAGCTTGCAAAGCTGCGAGCGAGCGTGCAGCACTGCAGGCTCTGATTACACTGGCGCTTTACAGCCCTGCACTCACTGCGCTCAGGGGGGGTGTTTTTTCACACCCCTGAGCGCAGCAAGTGCAGCGCTGTGAATTGCCAGTGTAGCCAAGGCCTATAAAAAAAAAAAAGAATTAGATAAGCTCATGGGGGATAGGTCCAAGAATGGCTACTAGCCAAGATGGTCAGGGACACACCCGATGCTCTGGATGTCCCTAAACATCTAACTGCCAGAAGCTGGGACTGGACCACAGGGGATCACACAATTACCCCCCTTTGTCCATTCCCTGTTCATTCATTCATTCCATTGAATGAACCTGGCACTTACCACTGTCAGAAGACAGGATACTCTGCTAGATAGACCATTGGTCTGACCCAGCATGGCTATTCTTATGTTCTTAGTGATTCCATTTTATTAGACCTGAAACAGAAGGTACACTAGCATAGGGGTAAGAGAAAGAGAGGGAAATGGGGGAGGAAGTTTAACATCTTCCAACATTATACTATTTGAAACTAGAAAATCAATCACTGCTTTTAAATGCTATCTTATTTGCAAATTAATTATCTTCAGTTCCCACTTTTAACACTTTTTTTTCTGAATGAGCAATCACAGACCTACCAACTCACTCATTTTGGCAGATTTTAGAGTGTCTTTTCCTCCTGTGAAGGATTTAATAGTGTGTTTCAAAAGCAATTTAAAGTCTCACTCAGTGAAGTTCTCCCACTGTAATGGCCCTACAATCCGTATTTTAATCCCCCAAATTTGTAATTTCTCAGTAGTAATTTTATGTAAACATTTTAGTGCCTATTTACAGAGTCTTTCAACAGACAGTCCCTGTACTGCAGTCCATCATACCATAAACAAATTCCCCCCCAAAGGTCAAGTTTAGTCTCTATAATACACCAGCCCCAGAGAGATAGATGGAAAGCTATCACATAGTTACTGACAGTAACAAAAAATTGTGTAACTTTCATTTAACACTACACAGGTCAGATCTGCATGGTCACACCTCACTGTCATGTGTTGCCATGACACAATCATCATAAGAGTGTCAGACAAGCAAATGACATTTGTTAGCATTAAATGGATTCACTGAACATTCACAGCTTGACAGCATGCTACAATATTTGTATCATGGTGTTTTGTCAATACTACACAAGACAGACCTACATTTATACCATATCAGATCACTAAAAAAACCCCCACAGAGAACCTCCTGATCACAGGCCTGCATCCAGACACTACAGTACCAAGGGACATAGTAGTGTCACAGGCCTATTTGATCCTACTAGTAGAGCCAGTGTAAACCTCACAACACAGTATCTGGGAGCTGTTGCGTGATGAGTTTGCTGCCCCTTTCCACCGCAGCGCCCGGGGGTCGGTCACTCGCTGTGGACACGGGCGTGGGGAAGCCACAGCACGACTGGGGAGGACGGCTAGCAGCCAGCGCAAACTTTGCAACACAGCCCCGCACACCGGTGTTTGGGGACACCTCGAGCGCGCTGCGACGTGATTTCACGCCGAGTGACTTCCCAGCCCCGCAGAGCGCCGCGCGCGGCTTGCGGACGCTACGCGAAGGTTAGCTGGGTGCCCCAGGGTGCGGCACACCAGGAGCTCGGGAACTGCGGGGCGGGGATCAGGCCTGAGGATACAGGCTGGGGGGGGGGCGCTCATGGCTCCCCGCACGCTATTCACCCCCCTGCCCCCGGTTCCCAACAGGGAACCCGCCTCACACCGCCCGCCCGCCGGGTGCCGCAGCCTCCGTGCGGAGCCACAACCCCGCCCGCCTTAGCCTCGCTTCTGCTGCCACCGCCGCCCTTCGCCTCAGCCCGGCCCCGCAACCCTCCGCCCCGCGCTTCCTCTCCCTCACACACTCACCTCAGCCACGACTCCTCTTCCTCGGCTTAGCCGCAGCCATGTTGCCCCTCCCCCTATGAAGGCTGCCGCTACGCTGGCGCGCGGAGCCCTGTGGGAGTGGTAGTTCTTTGGGGGAGGGCTCCTCGCCTTCCGGGATGACTGTCGCGGCCCAGTCTCCTAGTTACCCCGCGAGGCGCGACCCCTGGCACAGAGGCTGCCTAGCCCCAGGCGCAGCCCTGCCGCCGCTGAGGGTCACTGGGGGAAACCGGGTGGGCAGGGCAGCTCAGGCCTACAAATCCCAGCATGCTGTGCGAACGATACAGCGCCGGCCTTGTCCCCGCCCCGCCCCTATTCTGGCCCCGCCCATTTCCGAGCCCAGCTGTGGCCCCCTCCCCTCCGTCCCCTTTTGCGTGTAACGGCTCCCGGGGAGGTGCGGGGCAGCGGCTGTCTCCAGCCACCCGGCGTTGCTGCGTGAGTGCAGGTCCCTGGTCAGCATTAGCTGCGTCTACCTCACTTCATCCCCGACCTGCCATTGCAGGGACCGTGGGCACTGGCGCACCTGGTCGCTCCCACTGCCTGCGCGCCCTGCAGAAAACCCACAGTCGCTGCCAATCGGACTGGGGGAAAGCGCTTGCTGGCCCCACGTGTGGCGATCAGGGCCTGAGTGTGTCAGCAAGAACCAGCCTGCCAAGCACCTGCAAGAGAGACTCTGCGGTGGCACCTCAGGGCACTGACCCTCCTGTCCACTGTCGCATCTCCCGACCTGGCCATTGCTGGTACTTCAGAGGAAGGAAACAAAAAAACTCACCCAAATACACTTGGCGGCATGGGATTCCTTCCTGAACCCTAAGGGTCGCCGGCTGAAGCCTGGACATATGAGCTTTTAGGCACATAAATCAGAAATGAGTCTTAAGGCTGCTGAGTCCTGCCCCTACCAGCACAAGCCACGCCATCATTCATTTGCACTCATAAATTTGTCTAGCTCACTCTTAAAACTAAGTTGTTTGCTCCCCCTCCCCCCAACTATTAGGAAGCTGTTCTAAAACCTCACTCCTCAGAGTTAAAATCTTCTAATTTGCAGCCTGAATTTCATAGAATCATATTAGGTGGAACCATAGGTGGTGGAATCTCTATCCTTAAGGTTTTTAAGGCCCAGCTTGACAAAGCCATGGCTGGGATGATTTAGTTGGTGGTGTTGGCCCTGCTTTGAGCGGGGGGTTGGACTAGATGACCTCCTGAGGTCTCTTCCAACCCTAATCTATGATTCTATGGCGTTGGCTACACTAGCACTGTACAGCGCTGCAACTTGCTGTGCTCAGGGGTGTGAAAACGCCCCCCGCCCCCGAGTGCAGCGCTGTAAAGCGCCAGTGTAATCAGCGCTTGCAGTGCTGCACGCTATTCCCCTCGGAGAGGTGGAGTACTTGCAGCGCTGTGAGAGAGCTCTCTGGCAGCGCTGGCGGCGTGACTACGCTCGCACTTCACAGCACTGCCGCGGCTACACTTGGCAGCCAAGTGTAGCCAAGGCCTATAAGAGGCTGAGCAGGAACAGGGCCTTGGGGTGGAACACAGATGGGGCCACAGATGGGGTGGAACACAGATGGGGCCACTCCCCCACTCCTCAGGAGCTTCCAGTGGCAGTGCTGTAAAGGCAGCAGGACAGCACGCCTCCAAAGGGAGGTGTGCCGCATCCAGCATTTCTCGCCCTGTTTGGGGTGGCTTAACCTCCCCAAGCCTCTTATATCTGCTGCCGATGAGCAATTATGTCCATTCTCAGCCTTCTTACTAGGCTAAACAAGCCAAGCTCCTCCAGTCTCCTCTGGCCCTACATTCCCTTGGACGTCCTAGTAGCCCTTCTCTGCACCTGTTTCAGTTCAAAGTCATCTTTCTTGAACATGGATATCCAGAATTGTACATGTTATTTCAAATGAGGTCTTATCAGTGCTCTATACAACGACATTAATACTTCCCTATCCTAGGGTGACCAGATGTCCTGATTTTATAGGGACAGTCCTGATTTTTGAGTCTTTTTCTTATATAGGCTCCTATTACCCCCCACCCCCATCCCAGTTTTTTACATTTGCTGTCTGGTCACCCTACCCTATCCCTATTGGAAAATCCTTGCCTAATACATCCTAAGATTGTATTCATCTTTTCACGGTGTTACGGGGAAACTTATGACAGGAGATACCTTTATAAAGGACCCCCTCCCAGACAGGCCCATTTACCCTGAATTAGTATCTATCACCTATGGTCATACCAATAATTATTACTCACTCTAAGGAATAAAACAAAAGGGATTTATTAACAAAACAGCTCAGTGGTTTAATGAACAACAGAGGAATAAAGATAGATATTTCTATTATATTGCACTGATGTAAGCAGGAGACAACAGAAAACCAGATGGGATCAGCAAACCCAGGAACCCCTTGAGAACCAGGACCAGGAGCCTCAGGAGAACACGCCACCACTGGATCAAGTCACCACTGGTTTGGATACAGAACCACTCGATGGCAGGAACAGATAGGTGTCTTCTTCTTCGATGTTACCACAAATGACCACAGGCTACCTCTAGGGCAGACAGCAACTGGCGCACTGTGTTGAACTCTTATATATTTTCCTGGTTTTTTTGTTTTTTTTTTTTTTGAATTATGGGTTTTTTAATCATTAAGGATTGCATCCAATACACACTGGACAAGATAATTTACATTTGCAAAGAAGAGCTTACTATAGAGTTGTCGGTCCCATTTTACCAGTTCCAGAAAAAAAGCCTGCTGCCATATTTAGCAGGCTTCAAATCTCCTTCAATGGGCGGATTTGGCTCTGGTCTTGGTCTGGAATGATAGACATTCTCAGGGATAGGTCGGTCGGTCTGCACTTTTGTGACCTTCGACAGCTCTCCCAGATCAGGTCTCACCCAGCCCAAGTTCTCCAGCACACAATTATCAAATGCCAGCTGCTGTTTTCGGCAACGACGAAGCTCTTGAAGGTTGGTATAATCAATACAAGTCCAGTATTCAGTAAAAGGTTCTGCACAGTGAGCCTTAATCTTCCTGAAAAACTCCAGTGCACATTGATTGACTTGCTTCCCTTCCTTTAGGCATTTCCGGGGGTCCTTCTCCTCCCAGCGGCACAGCATGAACTCCTTGTTGGGCTTGTCGCATTGCGAGCCGTAGTGATGGGCTGCCGCTTTCAGCACCGAGGAGCTGACGCTCACCTCCTGCACATCGAGCTCCTCCAGCGAGGGCACCTGCAGCGAGCCCGGCATGGCGCTAGCCCGCGCCCCGGTCTCCTTGAGCTCCCCTTCGGCGCCCTCCCGGCAGATTTTCCTGCCTTTTCCTTCAAATTTCCTGCCCCTGACTCTGTTACTAGGCGGAACTCCCTTAAGCTTACTCAATCAAAAATAAGCAACAAAGAAAAGAGCGTCAAGCCAAGAAACAAGAAGGCAAAACAACATGGAGGGTAACAAAAACAAAACAAATTTTCTGAAAATTCCTAACAACAGCTGCATCACCTTGGTGGCTCATAGTCATCCTGTGATTGACACACACATACATGTCTCTCTCCTCTATTGCTTCCAGCTGATGATCCCCCCCAGCCTGTAGCAGAAATGATTATTATTAGACCCTAAGTTCTTGTTCTTACACTTTCTACTATTCAATTTCATGACATTTCCATCATGTCAGTCTTCAAACTCATCCAGATCTTCCTGTATAATATCCTGATCCTCCTCTGCATTGATGATGTCTCCCAACTTCTTTATCTTTGGAAAATTTCAGTTAGTACACACCTACTTTTTGTGCCAAGGTTATTAATAAAATATTGAATAAGATTGGTCCCAAGACCTATCCTGGAGGAACTCCACTAGTAACATCACTCCAGTCCAATAATTCACCTTTTCAGCACAACCTGTTGCTTTCTCCCCTTTAGCCAGTTCCTCATCCACTTTACCATTCTTGTACTAATCCTCATCTTCTGTAACGTAACTAATATTTTTCTGTGTGCTGCCATGTCAAATATTTTACTTAGCTAAGATATCAGTTATTTTCTCAAAGAAGGGAATCAGGTTAGTCTGGCGTGATCTACCTTTAGTCTTAAATTACCTTACTTTATACATCTGTGGGAGCTGGCAGCACTCGAATGGACACACATTCACTGGGAGTAGACACGGGAGTTCAAAAATTAAAGACACAAAAACCCGTGATACATATACAATTATTTTTGGACCATTCTCATAATTTTTATACTTTTGAGGTTGGCAATACAGTAAATAATAAAGTAGTGAATCTCCTGTATTCTGAAGGTTTCTATAAACAGTAAATGTCTCTGAAGCACACTTGGGATTAGAGAGTATTTCACAAGTAGTTCAAACAGTATTACTGGAGTGGGTGGGTGAGGTTTTTGTGGCTTACAATGTGCAGGAGATCAGGCTAGAATGATGATCATGATGGTCCCTTCTGACCTTATAGTCTATGAGTATGCTGTAGGACATTTGGTCGCTACTTTTGTCCTTGGTCCTTTAACATCAATATCACTGGTGATTTCTAGTTGATTTTTGAAATGTAAAAGGAAAATTATTATAATGGTTGCAGCCATCTGTTGAAAATACAAACCAACTCTGTGAAGGTATTCTGCTTTCAACACATATCAGCTGCGGCTTTGAGTCCAATAAGCAGTCTTCTCATTCTGCCACCAATCACCTACAAACAGTCTGCTCACCGTATTGAAATACTTCATTCCAGTCACAGTGATCTTTCAGATAGTGGACTGATGTCTCACTTTCCTATTAGCTATGCAAAAGAGAATAGTGGCACTAGCCTAGTTCTTGGTGTTTATGCAAGTAATTCTACAGACTACTTGCATGAGTAAGGATTTCTGAATCATACCCTGCATTTGTAATTAATAACTTTCAGACCCACGGCTCCATTCCTGATACAGACTCCCTGTTTACCAGGCTGGGAGGGCACAAAAAAAAAAGAAACATATTTGTGTTTGGAAAATCCTAGGGAATTGTTTACTTATGTTGATTGTATAAAATACATTTCAATATCATTTATAATTGTTAAACTGACATCATCTGCTATTTAAAATATAAACACCACAGTTATGTTAAATGGTGGGATAATTTGAAGATGATTGATTTGTTTTTAAATATACCTGTTATAGCTGTAACTAAATGAAGTATGTAGTAACTAACATGTTGTTAAATAGTCTAGCTTTATAGTTTAAAAACATTTACTAATTCAGTTTTGGCATAACAGAGAGTTGTTGACTATACCTCAGCACAGACTCTGGACTTTGTGTTGTCAGGTAAGTGTTATGTAAGGAATAAAGAATTTAATTATTGAATGCAAGTATTTCCTATTTTGATAAAAAGAACAAATCAGCATCCAGTCATCTGCCCATCTAACAATACCTCTACTTCTACTCCTGAATCGCTGACCATGTCTAACACTGAAATCGAGGTTGTGTACCTAAAAAGATTAATAAAGAAAAGAGAAAAGCAACTATATATAGAAACAGGGAAGCCTCCTTGGACTCTACTGCACTCAAAAGCAAAACACTCTGCAAGTGAACCAGAAGTGGCCTTTCCCCCAGGCATTACTAAAGAGGAACTCAATAGTCTATTGACTTCAGTAGTTTGACAGCAGTAATTCCCTATTTTCTAATTAAATTAAATGTAAGGCCTGGTCTGCACTATAGCGTTAGGTCTAAGCGAGGCAGCCTACATTGACTAACTGTAAGCATCTATACTAATCCAGCCAATGTAACTCGCCCACTACACTGACTTCTTAACTCCACCTCCGCTAAAGGCATAACGCTTATGGCAATGTAGTTAGGGCAATGCAGTGTGAGTGTAGACACTCCATTACTTACATCGACTTTAGTGGCCTCTAGGAGGTGTCCCACCATGCCCCATTGTGACCGCTCTGGTCACCATTTTCAACTCCATTACCCAGTGGTCAGGTACACAGATACAAGCCCCTCCCCTTTGAAAGCCCCACGAATTTTAAATTCCAGTTCCTGTTTGCTCGGCATGGAGAGCTCACATAGGAACTGCCTAGCTGACCATGCCTGCTCCACATACCAAACGTGCTCCTGCCTGGAGTACACAGGAGGTGGTGGATCTCCTGGGTCTGTGGGGAGAAGAGAATGTGCAGGCACAGCTCCAATCCAGCCATAGAAACATTGATATCTATGAGCAGATCGCTCGGGGCTTGCGGGAGAAGGGCTACAACAGGGACACACAACAGTGCCCCCTGAAAATCAAGGAGCTGCGGCAGACATACGAGAAGGCCAGGGAGACAAACAATTGCTCTGGTGCGGAGCCGCAGACATGCTTCTTGGGGGAGACCCCACTACTGCCAAGAGCCCCCTGGATATTCCAGGGAAGCTGGAGTCACGGGCCCCCAAAGTGCACAGTGAGAAGGAGGTGTTAGACGTGGAAGAGGAGGAGGAGTATGGGGGACAGACAACTGCGGGATCCAGTGGTGCGGCAATCAGAACCTCTTTCTGACTCCAGAGCAGTTGAGCCAGTCCCTACCATCTAGCACCAGCGAGACTGATACGGGGGAAGGAACCTCTGGTAAGTATGCAGTTTGCTTTGATATTGCAGGGACACATCTGTTCATTTCCTATTTTTTTAATCAGGCTAGAAGAGGTAGTGAAATAACCAATAGAGGTAGAGTTGCTATCTGCTTTTCATTCCCCTGTGCAGCTAGGCAGAGGGGGTCTAGGGAACAGTTTGTTTATGTGCACCGGGATGCCCCATGAATCCTCATAGAGATCTCGAAGAAACTTTCCTGGAAGGAGTCTGCAATCCTCTGCTAAAGGTTTCTGGGGAGGGCTGCCTTTCTCATGCCAGTCAACAATTATGTCAGCAGGCACCATTGCAGCACACAGGCTAGCAGCATAGAGATCCAGTCTACGGCCAGATGTGAGCAGGAGCTGTTCCCTTTCATCCTCCATTACATCTTAGGAGTAAGAGATCAGGTAAAATCACCACTGCCTGTGGAAAACGGTGCCAGTATTCAATGCAATTGTCCTATCTGCAAATACTGGTTGCCTGTGTACTCTCCCCACGTATTGTCCCAAATTGCCTCCTTCTCTT
This sequence comes from Trachemys scripta elegans, assembly GCF_013100865.1. Taxonomy (NCBI): domain Eukaryota; kingdom Metazoa; phylum Chordata; order Testudines; family Emydidae; genus Trachemys; species Trachemys scripta. Next base: position 266,374,030 of record NC_048299.1, on the reverse strand, counting down.
CCTCACCATGGCTGGGACTGCTGCCATGATCTATGAATTTAATTACGGCAGCAGCTGTATGCTGATGTTAACTTTGGTCAACTTAATTTGACAGTGTAGACATACCTTAGTTCACATTAATAAAGAAGCAGGGGAATTTTCAATTTCCTAAGCATGCAGTAAAAGGTACCTTAGCTAAAACTGTCAAGGGAAGTTCAAAAAGGGGGATCAAATGGTGCAAGATGGCCAATGCAGTACATGAGTTCTGCTCAAGAAGTTTCTGAGTTTGTGAAAAAAAAAAAAAAAAACAACAGTGAGGTTGATTCCCCCTTGCACCAGTGTAAACCAAGAGTAACTCCATTATACACTGGTGTAAGTGAGAAGATAATTAGGCTCATAATGTTTCTTGTCACATGGTTTTAATGTAGATTTAGCATAGAGGAGATTAGCTAAGGAGCTGTACAGTGTCCATAAGATAAGGGCTGTAGCCATCCAAATTCACTTGTTTGGCTACCAGTAAGATGGAGCAGATTTTAAACAAGCATATTCACAGATGTGAATATTTTTTAGTCTTTACAATCAGATTCTAATCAGATGACTTTTTTGAGGCTTTATTTTAAAGTCTATTTTTTCTAGCCAAAATATACTGTTTTTTCCTTGATGTTTTTGTTTATATGAATTAACAAATATTTTGTTACAATATTTTCTAAAAGATTGAATTTAGACCGGAGAGAAGATATGCCTACAAAGAATAGTTAAAATACAGGAATCAGATCTACCATGATGGATTCTGGCTGGCTTTGTAGTCCAATAGCTTCATAGTCAAGATCCAAAGACAGCAGCGAGCTCTTGGAAATGAGCTTCCCCAATCCTCTCCACTGGCTCCCTGCAGATCCTCACCCCACTCTTTTCCCCACATAGCGCCCTGGGTGACAGCAATATCCCCTCCAGAGCCACCTCTAGGGGGGCAGAAAAAATGGATTCGGGGGTGGGAGCAGAATGACCAGATGTCCCGATAAAATCGGGACTGTCCTTATATTTAACCCTTTGTCCCGCGTCCCAATCAATGTACGATCGGGTCACCATTTGTCCCGATATTCAGGTAAGGAGGCAAACGGGAGGGAGGCGCTGACCCTGTGGGTGCTCCGGGGCTGGAGCACCAACGGGGAAAAATTGCAGCAAAGTTCCCCCCGCCTCACCTCCTTCTTGCCCCCTTCCCCCAGCATGCCGCATCCCTGCTCCTCCCCCCTTCCAGTGCTTCCTACCACCTAACAACTGTTTGGCGGCGCTTAGCGCTTTCCGGGGGAGGGGGAGGAGCAGGGATGCGGCGCGCTCAGGGGAGGAGGCGGAGAAGAGGCAGGGCAGGGGTTGGGATTTGGGGGAAGGGGGTGGAATAGGGGCGGAGCGAGGGCGGGACAGGGGTGGGAAGAGGCAGAGGGTGGGCGAGCACCCACCCGGCAGAGCGGAAGTTGGCACCGTAGGGGTGAGTGGCGGATGGGGGGTGAAGAGGCGAGCGGGCAGGGAGGCGAGCGATGGGTGGAGGACTGAGGTGGGATGCAGCAAGCCAGCGTCAAATCAGGGGATGAGGAAAGGCGCAGTGGGGGGGGCGAGCGGGAAGGGAGTGAGAACTGGGGCAGAGTGGGGGCGGAGCCTGGGAGGAGCAGAGGTGGACTGTAGGCGGGGCTGATGGCACCCCAATGTGTCCCGATATTTTAGTGTGGTGATCTGGTCACCCTAGGTGGGAGGGGGGCGACTCAAGAATTTTCAGGAAGTGCTGAGCACCCACCCTCAAAAAATTAAGTGATTAATTTAAAATCCTTAAAGTGATTCATATTGGGTGACCAAAAATTGCACTCAGTAACACTAATAGCTTTTGAAAATGATGGTCATACATATTTAAATACATATATACACACATAATGCAGTCTATATGCATAACAGCGGAATAAAGTTAGATATTTCTATTACACTGTATTGATGGGCACAGGACGTGCTCTATTAATCTATATCTTGTTTACAGTCCAGTAATATTTTTATCATATAAATGATCCAGATTTTGTTGTGTTTGCTAAAGCCAGCATTTTGATTTGCCAGTAATTCCCCTAAAGATACAAGAAAACTCATTGTCAATGTGATCAAATGAGGGAAAAGGTCATTTTAGTTACATTTCACAAATAGTGCTTTATGTTTTCCTCTGGCATCTGGAATGTTTGTAGTGATAATTTTTCTTATAGATTAGAATAACTTTGATAAATTTAGAGTTTTTTTCTTTTAGGAATGCTTATGTTTATAAAAGATAAATGGTTTCATTATAAAATATTTAAATCCAAAGTTAAAATCTTAAAATTTAGTTTGCTGATTTGGTGGGGGGTGGTTGGAATGGAATTATAGTTACTTCACCAGTGGAGAGTGGGAAACAATATATTAAATATGGTTTGTTATATGCAGAGTTCCTGCAGTGTTAGCCATTACTAGAGCTAACTATGTGTGGATCACACTACATTCCTCCCCCTCCCCCACTCATGCCCCCTGATGAGAGATTGTATATATTAGTCAAATTTCCAATCCCTTTTCACAGAAGCTGGAACTGATGTACTTGTGCATATTCTACATATCTCCACCTGAAGCAATTTCTTCCTCCTGCTGTGCAGTAAAACAGTAATGTCAGAATTTTTGAGTACCATAATCTCCAAAAGAAAAAGAAGCTAATTATTCTCTTCCATTTTCAGTCTCAACTAGACTTTTCTGAGAATTGATTAAAGCCCTGTAGAAAAGAATGAACATGTTCCTTTTTGCTACGAAGACCATTTCTTCAGCACTGTTTTGTATGCAGAATACTTCACATTATGTTCTTTATAACAAAAATGATTTTTTAAAAGATTGTGTAGTTATAGCCTATTGCAAGAAAGTACTGCAGTCAGACAACATAGTGTCATGTACACGATAATGATACACTACAAATTTCTGAAAGGTTTGCAGGACACAATCTGCACCGAGAAAAAAAAAATGTCGCTTCAAACTACAGTGGGCCAGATCCTCAGCTAATATAAATGGGCTCTACTAAAATTAATGGAGTTATGCTGATTTATACCAGCTAACAATCTGGCCTGGTAGGTCAAAAATACTTCCAAAGTATATACAGATAATGGTACAGAGAAAATTTAGATGTTTGTTTTGTGTGTGTGTGATAGTCAGGATTTCAAGCTATTCTGGGAGCAAAACTGAAAGAATAAAACCCCTTGCAGCTTTCTTAAATTGCTATCTGAAATCAGATCAGTTGGGGGGGGGGGGAATAGCTCAGTGGTTTGAGCATTGGCCTGCTAAACCCAGGGTTGTGAGTTCAATCCTTGAGGGGGCCACTTAGGGGTCTGGGGCAAAACTCAGTACTTGGTCCTACTAGTGAAGGCAGGGGGCTGGATTCAAGGTCCCTTCCAGGTCTAGGAGATAGGATATCTCCTTTAATTTAGTTTAAAGGATAAATCTTGTCTGGATCTAAAATGCCTTGGAACATGAAAGATACAATGTCTGCCAGTTTATGTCCAAAATTTAGGTTTTATAAAGGGAAAAAATGGAGAGTCTCATGATTTTTTCTTAAATATAAAAAATAAGTAATAACTATATTTATGGTGCTTTCCAACATTAACTAATTAATCAGTCTTCCCAATCCCCCTGGTAAATAGGTAAGCAGTATTATATCAAGTGTACAAATGGGCAAATTATGACAAATTTATGCTAGGTTTTTATCTGTGCCCCATATGTAATGGGTGAATCAATGACGTGAGGGGATCACAAAGGAGCGGTTTGTGACTCCTGATTTTGGGTGACCAAAGTTAGGCAGTTAATTAAGTAGCCTGATTTTCAGAGATGCTGCATATGAGCGGTTCCCATTGATTCTAGGCACTCAAACTGGAATTTTTTGGTTTCAGTGACCTAGAAAAAAATGGGACTGATAATGCAATGCGCTGAGTCCCTCCCACAAGGTCCTATGTCCTCTCAACTCTAGGTAACTTCAGTGGGAGTTGAAATTTATCTGACATTCCCAAATTAATCTGAATGTCAAACTACTGTATGAAATACTATGCATATTGTTGCCCCTTTTTGATCTTAGTGGCTACTCACAATTTGGAGCTCTGGGGATGTTCCAGCTGGGAGTAGAAATTGGTGATAAACAAAACTGCATCAAAGAAATATCTATTTAGAAAGAATGTCCAAAGCCCTTTTTTCTCTGAACACCAAAGGAATCAAACAACAGGAAACAGCTTCTTTTGCTCACAGTTTTCAGCCTGATCCCTTGACTCAAAAACGTCTCCTCATGTTTCTTTCAGGGTCAGACACCACGTTTTCAGTTGCTCCTTCTGACTGGCTGTATTTCGCTCTGGTCTTCTGCTTCCCCTTGCCCACCTAGCCAAAACAATACTCAGCAAAACACCTGGGTGAGTTCACATGCTCCTTTTGTCCTAGGTGGAGGCTTATCCTTACAGTTATGTTAACTGAAGTGTGCATTCACACCTATCAATCTCCATGAAGTTTTAACTCAACACGTAACAATTTTTCACCCAGCTCATAACTATATATTTAAATGGATCTTACTTTTTTTTAAAAATCATGATTTTTTAAATGCTGATTATTAATACCTGTGAACTCTCAAATCACTGTGTGGATTCTGTTCAGCAGGTCTGCTCACAGGATCAAATTCTGATTTTATATTCCCACATGAATACTCACTGATATAAGTGAGGTTGCATACATGTGAATAAACTGAATTTGGCCCAGAGTTTTTAGTTATAGTGACAGTTTTGCAGAAGGTAAAACAAATCTATTGCTTGATCGTACTCTGTTTTTTTCTTGATATGATTTGGCAGAAGAGAAGATATAACATTTACACCACAGATTTAATCCAGCTCAGGAAACACTTACAGTTGTAAATACAGAAGCATACATAACCCTTTCTAACCAACCCTGACTGCTCTAAATAAGGTAATTACTGAGATTAAGCAAGTATCTCCAAATTGCTTTTATATTCCAATTGCTTCTATTTTCTACAGCCCCTGTCATTATCCTGGTACAGAAAGGATGAAAGATAGCTTTAATTTTATTTTTAAAGTGCCCTGCAGAGCAAAACGACTTTAATTTCAGGATTAACAAAACGGGGTTTGTTGGGTTTTTTTGAGGAATGAGAGACTTATTTTGGAATTCTTGAGATGAGTCCTATGTCAAACATTTCTGGGGCCAGAGAGATTTAGATATATTTTGAATCTCAGAAAATTAAGTCAATATGATATTGAAAAAGACAACAGCCACTAAAATTCTGACCACCGTACCAACTAGGAGCTCAGCTAAATTAAGTTTCCCCCACCCACCACCACCAATGGTAAATATTCATTGATGAAAACAATTGCTTTGTTTAACCTTTAAGGCAATTCTGGATTCCAGCAGCCACAACAGTGATTGATTGTGTAATGATTGGTATTGCCACGTTGGGGGGTTTCCCCGCCCCAGCCCTGACAGAGGACTGTAAACTGAATGAAATCTTGACCCCACTGAAATCAATGAGAGGTCTGCCATTTTCTTCAGCTAGGCCAAGATTTCACCTAATTGGAGAGTGAATGTGAATGGAACAAAACAGGCGACCTGATTTGTTAATTTTCTTTTATCATTGAATCTGCCAAGTAGGAATTCTTCACTTTATTCGTGCATTTCCGTTCATGAGTTGCAAAATGACCCACATGATACTGGGAGGAATTATAAATAAATTGTGACTACCATCTGCTTTTCATCCCAAATGCCATTCAGCCCAAAATATCCCAATGCACTTTACAAACTTAATATAAAGGAATCACTTATCCCACAACTGGCATATCACATTTGTAGGATAAAATGCAGTGGCTGTTTAAACAGTGCACAGCAACATTGCAAAATAATTTAGGGTAGGAAGTGGACAAGAATACTGTATGCACTTTGAGAGGCAAGGTGGATGAGGTAATATATCTTTTATTGGACCAACTTTTGTTGGTGAGAGAGACACGCTTTTGAGCCACACAAGAGTGCTTCTTTAAGTATGAAGAGCTTTGTGTGGCTTGAAAGCTTGTCTCTCTCACCATGAGAAGTTGCTCCAGTAGAGGATATTACCTCACCCACCTTGTCTCTTTAATATCCTGGGACCAACATGGCTATAACTATACTGCATCCGGTATGCACTTGACATTTCAGGAGGAATTTGAGAACTGTACAACACTATTGGGGTTCTCAAACTCTTTCATAGTCCCCATTGGAAAACTGACTGGCATAGTTATAGTGCAATAAACTATTCCACTATAGCTATCTTGGAATAGCTACCTGTGTGGAGGCTCTACTCTGGAATAAAAGTCACTTTCATTCTGGAATAATTACTCTGTTTTGTGAATGGTCAGTTTCCCCACATAGACAAGGCCATAGTATGGACAACATTTTAATACGGAGATTGCCTTTTGGGCCATCTCATCTTCGGCATGACCGCTAATGCAATCGTTTACATAGATAGAATATATTAATAAAAGTACTTTTAGCTTCTTTTAATATGATATAGTAGCTAGAAATACATAAGAGGAGCCTATTCTATGTAATCAGTCAGCTCTTTGGGACTGGAGAACGCATGTAGTCCACAGCCCACAGTTTGAGAACTGCTGCTGGAAAGCTTTATATGCCATATAGAAACAACTTCTCCTGTAACAACCTTTCTTGCTTGTATATTTTTATGTTTTGTTTTAAAGCAAGACCCAAAGAAAGCCTGTGTTAAAACAGCCACACATTGTTTGAATTGCAAAAATGTGGATGATCAACAGTGAAACCATCCTCCTTGCCATCAAAAATTGGTCTACCACAAAAAAGGAGGCCAAATCTTTAAAATTATGCCATATGTGTGTTAAAGACAGAAATCCCATTAACATTACTTTGTAGTACCCTCTGACATGCTTTGTGGCTGAACTGCTGAATTTTGGGTAAAAGCTATTGTGATGGTTAATAGGTTGTGAAACTAGGCAGTATCATCTAAAGGTTAGGAGAGTGAGTCTGCTAGATTCTATTCATAGCTCTTACTGTATGTCTTGGGTAAGCCATGTGATCCAGTTTGCCCCTGTGTATAATTTGGACATAATATTTACCTAATTCACAGGAGTGCTGTTAGGTTAATTAATTACAGTACTATTGTTTTAAAGATGCACATACAAAATGTGTGTGTGTTGGCACAAATCAGACACTATTATGCAAAATGCATGATTTATAACTTTTCATTTATAAAAGTGTTCCTCTGTTGTAAAACTTCTGGGCCCAACTCACATGCAGCAATCATCAAAAGTAAACAAATCAAGAGTATTTTTAAAAATAAACTTCCAAGTTCATAATTTCCACTCAACCTCTTTCTCATAAACACCAAGCTCTGTCAAACGTGAATTTCAGAACTGAGGGCCCTCTGCCAGGACCTGTCTGCTGCAACTCCCCCAGAATTCCAGTCTGGGGAAGATTAGCAGAAACACTCCAGCTGTATAGACAGTGCACAGGGAGAGAGTAATCAGAACTCAAACCACATAAGGACTTTATAGATCAAAATCATCACCTTTAATTGTACCCACAAGCCACTTCACTCTACAGAGATTTAGTGTAATGTATGCCACATTAGTAGCACAGCTAAATAAAGGGATAGCTGCATTCTGCACTAGCTAAAGTGTTTGATTCCTCTGTAGCGTTGTATAGCATATATTGCAGTAGTTCTGTGTAGAGCAGGGTTTCTCAATCTTTTTGATACCCGGGGCTGGCTTGCTGCCTTCCTAAGCTGCATTAGGGAGATCTCAGGGACTGGTACTGATCCACGGACCAGTTGTTGAAAAATACTGGTGTAGAGGACACAAAGATGAGTCTAACTCATGTGCTTACATCACAGAGGATAAATTTCAACCTCCTAGCCAAATGGGGGGGGGGGGGGGGGGTTTGTGGAAGCAGCTACCAATTTTGTATAAGCAATTACTTGTTTGCATCCATTTTTTTTTTTTTTTTTTTTTTTTTTTTAAATATGGGCTTTAGGATATATAAAATGCTTTGAATCCTCAAAAGAAAGGTGCAAAGTGCAATGTATTACTGTTACCTCAAAAGACTGATAAGAGCACTATATGTTGCTGTAATAAGTTTCCCCACATTTAATTTATGGAAGAATAACCTTGTTATTTTAACAACAATCTGTTTCTGCCCACCCAAATGGTTATTGTTGCCTCTGCTACCAGGATGGAGTTGGTTGATGAAAATGATATATAATTGGGTAGTCTTCTGCCATGTACTATATATGTAGCACAGGAGCTCAGTGTATTCTATATATCATTAAGAACGTTCTTTGTCATGGCAAAATAAATGGAACTACTTATTTAAATACCAAATACACAATGCTTTGAAAGCCATTGGGAAAAATTACAGGTCACCCTGAGCCAAATATATTCCAGCAGGACCTTATTAAAATCTTTGATAATGTTATCAAAAGGCCTTACTGTTTAAAAGGTTTCTATGGCACTGGGATTCCGATTCCCCACATAGCTGATACCATGGACAGTGTGCATAATAAATCAAAAGTGAGATGCATCTGATTTGTCATGTGTTTTCCTTTTATAAATATTAATCACATTTTAGTATTGGGAAGGGAGCTGACAGATCCACCCCGGGAATGAGGTACTCTGTGTATCCACATACCAGTTACGGCACAGGCAGCACTAATGAAAGCTTTCCCAACATGGCCCTGCCTGGAGGCGACAGTGCAGTTTCCATGCCCATCAATTCTTGACACTTTTACTGAAACCGATTGCTGACAAAGACGCTACGTAGTTTCAACTATGATGGTGTTTTCTGTGATCTCACCATTTGTCCACTAGGAGCAGCACTGTGGTATCTGTAATTTCTAAAATGAGACACCTCCAATGACGATTTACTAGCATGTCACAAGGAAATTTGATCCTTTTGAAGTACTGCCTTCAAGGGGGAAGGGTATTCTGCGCCTCACTTCTGAAGATTTAGTGGCTGCAGCCACCTCCAGGAATGATTCTCCATACTTTGTATTGAAGGAAAACAGGAAATTATCTGAAAAATAAATACTTGCTCTTAAATAAGAAGAATTCGTAAAAATAAAACTTGAGTAGTAAAATGCTTTCCATCTAAGGGAGAAAATGGATCATGAAACAAGCTGGCAATATTTTGGGAGCATTGTAAAAGGACACTTAAGTTATTTATATTAAAACAAAGCAAAACAAAACATGTTGGAGAGGGAAGATTCCATGGAAAAGTCTACATGGCAAGCCACAAAAAATTCAAGTGCATCTTCTTCTCCATTGGGAAGGGAGGGACTTGGGACACATGGAGAAGGAAGGAGGCATGGAAAACCCTGGCATCTGTGCCATGAATCATACCTTCCCATGCTATTGTCTGTCCGGATAGCTCATTCAGAACCAATCATACATGATGTTTCAATGGCAGAGCATGAGTTAATCAGCATTAATTCCTGATGGAAAATCTGCTGATTTCACAAGGGATAGAGTCATGTAGAGTAGCTGGTCCACCTCCTCATCCATCTGGCCAATATAGGACACACTGGGTATATCTTATTCTCTATCAGGGGAGAATTCTTCCTGTAGGGAAAAGGCAGCCAACATGAGGAGACCCTATCTTTGCCTAAGGGCTTGTCCTCATGCAGTAGCACCGCTGTAGTGCTTTAGTGAAGATGCCACTATGCCAATGGGAGAGCTTCTCCCATCAGCGTAGTTAATCCACCTCCCTGAGAGGCAGTAGCTATGTTGACAGGAGACACTCTCCCATCGACATAGCACTGCTTACACAGAGGATTAGGTTGATATAACTATGTTGCTCAGCGGTGTGGATTTTTCACGCCCCTGAGTGATGTAGTTATACCGATAAAGGTCTGTAAGGTAGACCTTTAACCCTAAACTTTACCCCTCAGCAAAGTCAGCTGGCCTCAAACATCCAACCAAAAAAAAAAAAAAATCCTCCTTCCACCTAAAACAGAACACAATTGGCCATGCATCCCCTCACGAGAGGCCCAGAACTAGAAGAAGGCGTGTTGCTGCAGACTAGGATTGCGGCACAGTGGTAAAGTTCCATGGGGAAGTTAGTACAGTTTCAAGCCTTCATTGCATTTTAATGTGTACTCAGTTCAGTTGCTTTCTGGCTGTCTGCAAGAATCCCCTAAACACTGAAACCTAATCTGTAAAGTCATTGCAAGTTTTGCATTCTGACTACAGCGGGAGCAGATTCAGGTACTTCCTCATAACTGATCTGCATAACCACCAAATTATCAACATGGTTTAAGTCACCTTTGGTATAATTTACACTAGTGATGCCATTCTCTACAAATCCAATGATTTATTTTGGCAGGTGTCCCAAGAATTGATTGCTTTGGTCATTTGATAGGACGTCTGGCAGGGAGATTAAACATGTTCATCCCCCACACAATCAGGGGCTATTTACCATAACCAGGTTGCAGTATTAGAGGTGACTTATCCTAATCCTTGGGGTTATCCTCCTCCTATTTATCAGTAGCGTGAAGGGAATAATATATAATTTTCAACGAATACCCGCCTCCCTTATCGTCAAGGGAAAGGCAACTGCGTTCAGTCAGTTTATAATAAACTGTACCACTGCATAGCTGATTGCAAACTAGGGCCCAAGATTGTAAAATACTTTGAGATTCTTTGCCTTGAAATGTGCTATATAAAATATCTGATATTGGGCTTGCAAGCAGTCATTGACTTCAGTTGGCACAGGATCAAGTCTATCATAAATTACTCTGTAAACTTCCTGCTACACCTAGTTTCTAATATTTTAGCGATACAGCTGTATCCATATCTTTAAGGTGGGAATAGACAGTGCTGCTGCATTCTAATCAGAGCCATCTGGAAAGAAAGATTTTGTTTGCTCTTTTGGCTTTTTCAGAGGAAAGGACTCACGTAAACTCTTTCTTCAGCTTCAGTGTGTTACTAAACTAAGACACCCACCGTTTCCGACCCCACCGGGCTAATTTCAAAGAGAACTGACCCATAAAATTATTCCTTTCCACTTGGCTTGCAACAGAATATATTTTGCACAGTTATATACAGCAAAATTTCTTCCTCAATGCAAAAGAGGAAAAAAATAAGCTTTCGTTACAGTCTTCTGTGGCATGGCAATGTGAAATGGGGTTTGTTTACCTAGCCAGTAGCCATACAGTAAATTTGTAGCATATACTGGGGAAAGAAACAATTACTTCATTTACACCTTACTTTAACTCATATTTGGAGTTATCAGTCATTGTTTCAAAGGAAGCCAAGCACTGCAGGATTCCATTTGGAGCTTATCTTCCCAGGCAATAGGTCAAACTGCTTCAAAATGGATCATCAATTGAGATTGAAAAGCTGATTTTCATGGTCCTTCAATGCCTGGCTGCTTCCTTTCTCCCATGGCATGAATAAATAATGAGTTTGTGTGATTACACACATAAATTAAGACAGAAGAGTATTTGTAACTGTCCTCTAGAAAACTCTCAATATACACAAATATAACTTTGCCTCCTGAATAGTTTCAAAAGATTATTTCCATACATCTGAGCACCTGCCGCCGAGAGCGGGTTCAGGCCCCGGTGAAAAAAATTTTTCGGACCCCCCAGCAAGGGCGGGCCGGCTAAAAATAATGATACTACCGAGAAAGACAAAAACATATGCAACGCAGTCGTGCCCCGGGACCCCTTATGGCCCGTTGGGCCCCGGAAAGACAAAAACATATGCAACATAGTCAGGCCCTTGGCCCCCTTCCGGACCGCTGGGCCCTGGTAATTTGTACCGGCTTCCCCCCCCTCTCATCGGCCCTGCATCTGAGAACAAATAATGTATTTCACTAATATATAAACATTATTTCAGAGAGACAATGTGATTGGAGATGTCCTCTCCTATCTCCTAGAACTGGAAGGGACCTTGAAAGGTCATTGAGTCCAGCCCCCTGCCTTCACTAGCAGGACCAAGTACTGATTTTGCCCCAGATCCCTAAGTGGCCCCCTTAAGAATTGAACTTACAACCCTGGGTTTAGCAGGCTAATGCTCAAACCACTGAACTATCCCTCCCCCCCAAAGGTATAGTATCTTTTACAGGTTTAGATTGAGGTATAGTATCTTTTACAGGACCAAAAAAAATATTTTCTCACCCACCTTGTTTCTCTAATATCTTGGGACCAACACTGCTAGAACAACACTGCAAAAAAACATTATTTTAGTGACTTGGGTGCTGGTAAAAGGTCCCAGATTAATAACCCACTAACCCCCCTATTTATCTGCTGAACACATTCAGTATAGCTTTGGCAACTGCTGGACAAACTTCCCACCCCCAGCTTTCCAACATACCTCAGCCATGCTCTGGACTGACCTTCTCTAAGGAGAGATGTTTTTATGCCCATTGAGTCCATGGAAACTCCAAATTGTTCAGGAGCTCAAATTAGAACCAAGGCATCTTTAAAAGGTTTCTCAGTGGGAGCTGAGGCATAAGGGAGTTAAATCTTAATTGTGATGCACTAGCTCATGTAAATTGCTTAAGTGGTACAAACTTAAGCAACTTCCATCTGCCCCAGGCTTCAGCATGGGTTCTCACCAGTGTGTTGTCTTAGATTTTCCCCAGTGCTCCATTCTTCCGCAGAACACCAGCTGACAGGGTTGCCTCCCTGGAGTTCTGCCCTGTTTCAAGGCCTACCACAGGGGTTAATTCCATTCGTGTAGCTTTTCCCACAGTTCTCCTTCTGCCAGAACTCCAGACCATCTCTTTCCTAGGATTCCTCCACCTAACTGCACTGCACTCTTTCCTTTTAACTCCTCCTAGAACCTGACACACTCCAGGTGTAACTAGATGGAGTTAATAGAGCTCTCACGTTATAGTTAACCCCTTTTTGGCAGTGTGGGGTTTACACATCCTATCACATTACCTAATTCTGAAAGTATCAGAGGGGTAGCCGTGTTAGTCTGAATCTGTAAAAAGCAACAGTGCCACAGGACCCTCTGTTGCTTTTTACTAATTCTGAAAGGCCCCATAACCCATTACCAGTTCCCTGTGCCATACTGTCCTCTTAAAGTTAACACTGATTCATTACTGTGAAAAATATGCTAACAAATGCATTAACTTTATTTATATGAAACATGTCATCCCCTGTTTCATCTGGAGAAGCCAATAGGACATTTGCATGTGACTGGATGGCAGGATACTTCTTTGTTATGTTCTAAATCAGTACTTAGTATTATGCCTCCCCTCACAACTCTAGGCTGGGGTCCTGCTTACCCTGCTTGTTTCCATAGGTGGAGGGGAACCAATTAAGATGGAGTTGAGGTCTGAGACAAATAGAACAAGAGAAGCCTTGACTTTTTCTCATTGTCTAGCCCTTCTTCTAGAGGTGTTCCAGAGAAGACAAGCCCAAATGCTTGAAGGAATGCCTGGGATGAAAATAATTGCAGATGACAGCCTTGTGGCAGGTGAAGGGTGTGATGACACAGAAGCTGAACGAGACCATGACAGAAAACTACAAGCTTTTCTACAGCAATGCAGGGACAAGAACGTAAAACTCCACCCAGAAAAAAATGTGACTCAAACAGTGTGAGACAGACATTGGACATGTGCTCACAGCAGAGATTCTGAAAGCAGATCTCAACAAGATCAAGACAGTCAGAGACATGCCAGCTCCAGTGGACGTGAAAGGGTTCCAGCACTTCACAGGAATGATAAATGTTACGTCCAAGTTCTGTCCCCACTGGGCAGCAGTAGTGGAACCCATATAGCAGCTCACAAGGCAGGAAGTTGAGTGGGACTGGACAAGTCACCAACAGCAAGCATTTGACATGCTGGAACAAATGATATCACATGCCTCTGTCCTGAAGAGCTACCATCCAGGAGAGCCACTGACAATCCAGTTTGATGCATCAGAGAGAGGACTCGGTGTAGCTCTTTAGCAGGAGCAGTCAGACACTTAGGCCAGTAGGTCTCTGTCAGAGACTGAACCAGGCTCTGCCCAGATAGAAAAAAAAGCTTCTGGATGTGGGTATCTGGATTGCATTAGTACACCCATGGCCACTCAGTAATACTGCAGTTGGACCACAAACCTGTAGGGACAATCATGGCAAAGCCCCTTCTTACTGCTCCAAAGAGATTGCAGCACATGTTGATGTGACGCCAGTGCTACGAGGCAGAGATCAGATATTGTCCAGGATGACTATTGGTGTTAGCTGACACCCTGAGTAGGGCATATGTAACCAAGTTAGGGGAAGGAGATCAAGACACTAAATCCATTACTGTGCTGCACTAACTTCCACTTTCAACAGTAAAGCTGATGGAAATCAAACAGGCTAAGGAAAAGGACATTCACCTACAGGCAGTCAAGAAAGCAATACTAGCAGGGTGGCCAGAAGACAAAAGCCCAAATACCGTATTTTCAAATTAAAGATTAACTGAGTGTACAGGATGGAATTGTGTTTAGAGGACATGTTGTACCTGCCTCATCACGTAAGGATGCCTCACACCTGGGCATTGACAGCTGTCTTGGATTCAGGAGTGTGTTTACTGGCCAGGAATGAATACACGATTCCACTCCTTGATGGAAGGTTGTGACTCCTGCCAGTCATGTGATAACAGCCAGCAGAAAGAGACTGTTACCACATAAACTGACCGCCTAACCATGAGGAAATGTGTGAGCAGACCTACCTTCAATGAAAAGCAATACTTGATTACAGTGGGCTACTGTTCAAATTTTTGGGAGGTCAATGCCCTGCCTGCTACAGGAAGCAAGGCAGTGATTGGCAAGCTGAAGACCCACTTTGCAAGAGATGGCATTCTGGAACTGTATTCACTGACAACAGTCCCCAGTTTGCTTTGGAAGAATTCAAGGAATTTGCACACAAGTGAGAGTTTGACCACCCCACCTCCTCCCCAGAATACCCCCAAAGTAATGCTAAGATGGGATCAGCTGTGAAAACAGCTAAGGGGCTAGTATACCAGGTTGTTTCTTGTGATTCAGACCCCAGTTAGCATTTTTGGCACACAGGAATACCCCATCATGGCGGTAGACTAGATTCCTCCCGGCCTGCAGTCTGGGACTGTGGTAGACCCACTGTGCACTCCTGACTGTCTCCCCCCACTTGCCCCTGCTTGCCTCCCCCTTACCCTTGCTTGCCAGGAGCCAAGCAAAAAAAAAAAAAAAAAAGAAGCAACAAGCTACAAGCCAAAAACTAGTCAACAAGCAACTCACAAGCCAATTAAGCCAAAACCAAGCCCAATTTCTGCGTTTTTTTCCACAGGTTTGGCATGTCTGCAGCAGGTTTAATAAAGTTCTACTTGTTCAACTTAACCTGCCTTCATCTTCACTCTTTGCTAATAAAACACAGTACAGCTCCATGGACCCCTAGCACCCCGATCCCCATGTAAAGCCCTGGTAGAGGGCTTGGCAGGGTGCTGGGGCCTTCCCTCCCAAACTCCCTGATTGAGTGGGGAGGCAGGTTCCCCAGTCTGTTACTTCCTGTGCAGGCAGCGGGTCCCCAGCCAGGGGGCTACCCCGTGTTGCTGTTTCAGGTATGGCCGAGAGGGGAGGTGGCAGTTGCTGGGTCTCCACTCAGCCAGCCACGGTGTGTGTGTGGGGGGCACCTAACTCCCTGCTTTGTTGTGCTCATTCCTGCCTCCCCTATGGTCAGTGGGTGTCCTTTTCTTCTGTCCAAGGCCCAGGGGAAAGGTCCTGGCAGGAATATTATGACCCTGTCTGCTACTCTCTTTTTGCTGCCCCTAAGTAATTTGACCTGGATCAGTTTCAGCTGGGCTCCAACAGATAAGTAAGTTCCGGTACTTTTTTGTAGGACTCAAGCATTGGCCTGCTTGTCTCCTACACTATCATTTTACATTAAACTACTTGTAGCTTTCCTCATTATATACTCTTTTACATTTTGGAGGCATTCACTTCCTTTCTTCATTCAAAAAAAGAACAGGAGTACTTGTGGCACCTTAGAGACTAACAAATTTATTAGAGCATAAGCTTTCGTGGACTACAGCCCACCTCTTCGGATGCAAATAGAGTGGAATAAATATTGAGGAGATATATATACACACATACAGAGAGCATAAACAGGTGGGAGTTGTCTTACCAACTCTGAGAGGCCAATTAAGTAAGAGAAAAAAAACTTTTGAAGTGATAATCAAGATAGCCCAGTACAGACAGTTTGAAAAGAAGTGTGAGAATACTTACAAGGGGAGATAGATTCAATGTTTGTAATGGCTCAGCCATTCCCAGTCCTTATTCAATCCTGAGCTGATTGTGTCTAGTTTGCATATCAATTCCAGCTCAGCAGTCTCTCGTTGGAGTCTGTTTTTGAAGTTTTTCTGTTGTAATATAGCCACCCGCGGATCTGTCTTTGAATGACCAGACAGGTTAAAGTGTTCTCCCACTGGTTTTTGAGTATTATGATTCCTGAATGAATTTCTTCATTCAGATTCTTTCTGCTGTATAGGATCCCAACCCTGTGAAATGCTGACCTCCCTCAACTAGCTGATGTCAGTAGGAACAGAGGACACTTTGTTTCACAGAACTGGGCCCTGAATTTGCATGTTCCTAATTACACCTAACAGGATTTGCATACTTATGAGAGTGGCAGCACTTCAGCTGATCTGCTTTAATAGAGGATAGCAGTCCAGCTTTCCAGAAACTGCTTGAATTATCAAGCTAAGTACGTTACAAAGTATAATCAATGTATTTCATTATGCAAACCTCTTCCTCCCAGTGCATTTTGCTTTCTTCTATCTGCAATACAGTATTTTTATAACAACAAATTAAAACAGTCCATGAAATAATACACTAATGAAAATGTAATCACTTCCAGAAATGTACAAAGCAAATGCTAATCTCCTATTTTGTGTGATTGAAAAAACAAATCATATGAGCATGTTCCTTTGAACACTAACATGGTCTGAAAATAACCTGTATTAAACTGAAGAAGCTACAAATTAGCACAGTATCAGAGGGGTAGCCGTGTTAGTCTGAATCTGTAAAATCTGTAAAAAGCAACAGGACCCTCTGTTGCTTTTTACAAATTAGCACAGCTTCTTTCTGTAGCTGATGACTCACAGTCCAGTTTCTTTCCTTCACATACTATCATCATGTTTAACTTTCTTTTTAACATACAAAAGCAATGACCAGATTAGAGCATGGAGTAGAGGAAGAACAGTTGGCCCCTTGTGTTCCCCTTATAATTGGACACTAAATGGCAGCTTTCAGGTTCTCCCCAGGGGCCCTATCCTACAAGATGCTGAATACTTCCAACAAATTGCACTCATTCAGAGTTCAAGTTGCTCAACCTCTCACAGCATTAGTAGCCAAGGTCTAGATCTTTAAACGTTATCTAGGCTCCTAGCTTCTATTGACTTAAATGGAGTTAGGCACCAAAATACTTTTGAGGTTGTGGGCCCAAGTGCTGAGTGTGCTAACCATACTGGGAGATTAAGGGTATGTCTACACTGCAATTAAAAACCGGCAGCTGGCCCATGCCAGCTGATGCAGGGCTTGGGCTAAGGGCCTGTTTAATTGTGGTGTAGACATTTGGGCTCGGGTTTGAGCCTCAGCTCTTGCATTCTGCAAAGCAGGAGGGTCCCAGAGCTCAGGCTGCAGCCCAAACCCAAAGGTCTATGGTGCAATTAAACAACCCCTTAGCCCAAGCTCTGTGAGCCAGGTCAGCAGAAACAGACCAGCCACCCGGGTCTAATTAAAGTGTAGACATATCCTAAAAGCATATCTGAGCTTGTTGGTGAAAAAACAAAAATCTCTGTATTGACTAACTGCTAAGAAACACGAAATACTTCTCGGTAACCTCTGGTCTGGTAATTTACCCTGCTTCTAAGGAAGGCGATAGTGATACATAGCATCGAAAATCCACATGTGAGAAAGGAGAAGCAGGTGTATTACATGTATCATCTGGCACCACTTCCATCACTGCAAATACAGAGAGAAGCTACTGTAAAGTGTTCTGGCCAAGCTACATACAAAATTGTTTCTGTAACTTCACTGAGAACTTCCTCAGGCTCTTAGGCTGCCCCTCTGTAATCTTTCCCACTGTCTATCCTACACTTGATGATCAGCAGTAGTGTGGGCACTGTTAAATAGTTGCTGAGTTTCTCACCAGAAATAGCTGCACTTGAATGCTGTGTGAAGTGATTCCTATACTGTAGTGCTTTTAGGTACTTCTGGAAGGAAGGTACTGTATAACTAAGATCGTTGGGCCAGATCTTCAGTTGGTGTACATCAGCAGTGCTCTATTGAAACAATGGACCACTATTGATTTACACCATCTGAGAATAGTACATGGTCTATCTAAATTAACTAGTTCTTCTGCCATCCCTAAAAAATTGATTCCTGAGGCCATAAAATGAATGCAAATTAACTACTCACTGCTGACTATACATCAGATTCAATAGAGCGAGTCAGACATAAGGGTGTATGAATCCTGGGCCATTAATATAGTGCACATCATATCTACTATCTATGTTTTAGGAACACTGGTGAGTATAGTTAATAGCTGCTATTCATATGCAGATAATGATTTAAATACCTTGACAACAGCACATGACTGAGCAATTTAGAGCAATATAGTTATTTAAAGAGATTAACTGATCTGAAATCCCTGTGAAATATAACCTTTTAAAATCAAAGTGATCATTTTTGACACTGCTGGCAGTAAAAACAACTAACACTAAGGGCATGGCTACACTTGCAAATGTAGAGCGCTTTGAGTTAAACCCGCCTTCGGAGAGCGCAGTAGGGAAAGTGCTGTAATCTGTCCACACTGACAACTGCAAGCGCACTGGCGTGGCCACATTTGCGGCACTTGCAGCGGCATTGGGAGTGGTGCATTATGGGCAGCTATCCTAGAATGCAAGTGACTGCAACTTGCTTTTCAAATGGTGTGTGTGTGGGGGGCGTGTGGAGTGTGATAGGGAGTGTGTTGTGTGTATGTGGGGGGAGAGAGAGTGGGTTTTGGGGGAGCTGAGAGTATGTCAGCATGCTGTCTTGTAAGTTCAGACAGCAGCAGACCTCCCCCTCCCCCCCACGCCTCTCACACACAGCATTCCACACTAATGGTTGCTTTGTCTCAGAGCAGATGTGCAGCCGGCTGTCGGAAACGGAGCTTTCAAAGGGCATATCCACATTCCTGCAGCAATTCAAAACAATGACAAGAGTGGCCACTTGACTTAAAGGGATTATGGGATGTTTCCGGAGGCTGATCAGAGCACAGTAATGCAACACCCCGTTCACACTGGCGCCGCAGCACTCCAGCGGGGACGCAGCAAACGTTATTCCATTCGCCGTGGTGGAGTACCAGGAGTGCTTTAGCCTCGGAGTCAGAGCGCTCTACATGCCTTGCCAGTGTGGACGGGGAGTCAGCTAGTGCGCACAGGGCTCCTTTATTGTGCACTAACTCGCAACTGTAGCCAAGCCCTAAAATTGTGGAGCATTGTTTAATTCAAAAAGCACACACTAGGCCAAATTCCACACTGACTTATACCCAGGTTCTGCCATTGAAATTAATGAGATGTATCACATTGGGTGTAAATAAGAATAATGGTTGGCCCTTTGTGTTTTACAAAGATTTTTCTTTCTGTCTGCAGCCTATACAAACCAGGCAATGTAAGGAGGAGAAATAAATACTGGTAGAGAGCATTTTGATCACGGATAATAGCAAAAATATACCAAACAAACAAAACTGGACTAAAGCTATATATTGGATGAGCTGAGATTTCCTTCTATATTATGACAGTGGGTTTTTTTTTTAAATAAGTACTTGTATAGTTTTTGCCTGTTTTTTGAAATTAATGGGGGTTTGACAATCGTAAGTAGTGAAAGACCAGTGCCTGATTTGATAGCACAAGTGTTCAGAAATTGACCTATGGAGTTACATGTGATCAAGAAACCCACAGGTGCTCTGGTAACAGAACTCTCTTTTAAGTACCTTAAAGATCCAGTGCTTAGTCCCCAATTCTAACACTTTTTATAGACATGAAATTCCAGTCGCCAGTGATTCCTGTAAATGTGTGTCTGGGCCAGTGCCACTGACCTCTACTGGAAAGCTTTAGAACTGCAAAGCTGGAGCTTCTGAACCTAGGAGAATTTACAAGAGCTCTCTGTTAGGTCCAGTGAAAGGGGCTTGTGCCTTTTTTGTTGTTGTTGTTTTTTCTGAGTAGAAGAATCTGAGTTCTATTCCTGCTATCTCCATCAATTTCTGTGCAGCCAGGGACCTAATCCAGCAAAGGATTTAAGAATGTGCTTAAATCCATCCCTATTCAGTGAAGCGTTTAAAACACAGCATGTACGTAACGTAAGTCCCACTGAACCCATGCTTAAGTACCTTGCTGAATAGATATGGGTTGCTGAATTGTGGCCCAAGTTGTAAGGCGATGAGTCACTTATGTGCTAGGCTCCACCCAATCCACAAGCCAACAACTGGTCTGGTGACTCTCAGGGCAGGTATATAAGCCTCACAGAAGGCACCGCAGCACAGTCTGCTCATTTGTCACTTCAGAGCTTGGAACGCTCTGCTGCTGTGGCAACAGATTCCTCAAGCCTTGCTCTTTGTCCAGCCCCACTCCTAGTCCTGCTCTGCTCTTGCTTCCACCGTGTTCCGAGTCCTTTTCCAGACTTGTTTTCACTCCAGCCTCCCTCCAACCTGCTCTAGACTCTTGATTCTGGCTCTGACCACTAGGCCTTGACCATCTCCATCATGCTTTGTGATACAAATGCATGCATCAGAGAAACAATCTTGGAGGTTGTGAGGCCTGGGTATCAAAACAGAATCCCTTAATTATGATTTTACCTGAACTGAACACTTCTTTTTTGAGGAGAAAGTTGACTTTATATGTGACCATTTCTTATGATAAGCAACATGTGTTCCAGAACCTTGGAGGGCCTGTTGTAGTAGATATAAACCAGTCTATCAAAAGGCTGACCAGCTCCCCATAATACGTCTATACTCCTCACAAGGTCGTAGGCATCTATGGATTGTTTTACATTATCCTGCACTTCTATGGTGCCTTCCATGTGAGGAATAGAATAGAAGCATGCTTTCGCTCCTTATAAAGACAAGAAGTCTGTGGCAAAAGACATAGCAGGGGGCTTTGGGATGACATGAAATGTACTGTGTAATCAGTATAAGATTCTAACTAAATTTGTCACAATTCAGCAATATAGAAAGCTTTATCTTTTAGCTGTCACATTACAACCTTATGCTGATAAAAGAAATAGCTGACAACTTGATTTACATTTTAAATTATACCAGTAGTCTGCAGTATATACATAGAATTCATGATCACCTCACATAAATATATTATTTATGTGTGGTTTTTTAAAATATCAGTTGATTTATAGGTTATTAAGAATTCTAATGGTTAATTAGACCCCTACAATTGCAGCTTTTATGTATTGCATTTATCTGCATGACACAATGCTATTACCAGGTCCTGGGAACAAAAATTGCTTGAAATTCATAACCCCCAACTTGCAAGTCTCTACAAATTGCATATGAATAATTAATCTCAGAGAGGAATACAAAAATCAAAGCCAACTGGAGTCTGCTGTTAACATGCATACAGGGCTGAAACCTGCAGTCCTTAAGCAAACAAAACTTCTACTGTAGTCAATGGGAAGTTTGTCTGTGTGGAAACAGCAGGCCTCAGGCCCTAAATGGAGGGAGAATCTGAAGGAATAATAAATGATGTTTTCATAGAAATGAGCTGATCTGACCGGAGCTATCTGAAAAACACTAGGTACCTCTGAACATTAGGGTGCATGTCTCCTCACTGAATGGGGCAGTTGCCTAATCCCCACTGGCAGGTTTAGCCTCTTTCGGAACCTGATACTTCTATGTCTTCCTTTGAAACAAATGCAAGTGCAGAGGGTGCATTGGGGGGCTGCTCAGATAAGGTTGATACCATGATTGTTGTTTATTTGCTGAGTTCCATAGGAATTCCTGCCCCTTAACTTTCAGGGCCAGTTTTGTCCCATTGTTGCAAGGGCAGAAGATAAAGAGTCGGGTGGGATGGAAAAGAAGAAATGTTGGGAGACTCCCTTCCCCAGCACAGATATATCACAGCAGAGCAGGCTTCTTCTAGGATAGAGGAGAACCATGCCAGTGTCCAAAGAGGATGTCTTCAGTGCATACTCTGTGTAGAGTGGCCAACTTTCTAATGTCTGAAAACTGGACACCCCCCTTGCCCCACCTCTTTCCCGCAGACCCTGCCCCTGCTCCACCTCTTCCTCAGAGGCCCCAACCCTACTCCACCTCTTCCCTTGAGGCCCTGTCCCCTGCTCACTCCTATCCCCTCACCCCCAATAGCTGGCTGCTCCCTTCCCTCAACTCCAGTGTGAGCAGCCCCAAGGGACTGGGCACACCCCAGCTCCAGCAGGCCGCCAGGAAAAGCAGGTCGGAAGAACACTGTATCTACACGGGAGCAGCCAGGCAGCCCCGCTGGTAAGCTAGGATGCAACCATGCTTCATGGTAGCCTCCCGCCTCCCTCTATGCTGCCTGCCAGCAGTCCCCTTTCCTGCCTGCTTGAGCCCTCCCCACCCCAGAGCTGCCTGAGCACGGCCGGGGCAAGCGCCAGGTGGCAGGGCAGCTCATGTTCCTTTTCTCCTGGGGAACATTCCATGCCCTCTGAGAGCCCCTTACCCTGCTCACCATGGGCCCCTGCACTCTGTCCTCACCCGCAGCCCTGCAAACTGTGCTCCTCAAATGGTCCACCCACAGCTCAAGCCAGTGCATGTGTACTGCCGTGAGAGCCACTGCTTCAGGGCTGGGCGACAGGCTGACACTTTCCCCCACCTCTCCGCCACAATAACCAGGCTTTTAGTGTCTGGTCAGTACATCTGACTGGACACTGCCAGATTCCCTTTTCGACTGGACATTGTGGTCGAAAATTGGTAACCCTAACTCTGTGATGAGCAGCAGACGCTAGATGGGGTGCACACTCTTGCTTCTGAAAAGTAGCATCGATCCTATAACACATTCACCACTAGCTGCTCTCCTTCTCCTCTCCAATCCTATTCTGTGCATGTATGATCTCTCTATACCCACGGTGTGGCGATGCCATTCTGTTTCCCTGTTCTCCCAGAATTACTCCAGCAAGTACCACAAAGGACAGGAGATTACCCTAAAGTACAGTTCACACATATGTAAGCAGAGTCTGAATGAACTCTCCCCTGACAGCTAGCAAGGATGGGGAGAGACTTCAGGAGCAAACTGTATTTACATGAACACATCTACTCTGCTTAGATATCCAGCAGATGGAGCTGTGTTGCTCAAAGTGTTGGGTTACAAATCACTATAGTACTGAATGGAGGGGTAGTGAAATGTTGTTATCAAGGTTGTTGTCTTTATTGTAAGAATAAAGGGGAGCAAAACTGTGCTTAACCTGTCCCAAATGAGGGGGTCACCCTCAGCTGGAAAGATCTCATTAAGCCAGGAGCTTGAATCCCAAAGCCCTGTGAAAGTAAGGGTGGGGGCGGTTAAAAGTCTCAGCCAGAAGGTATGGACTTTCCCTAACAGGTTTAACCTGTTTCTCTCCAGTGTTCAAAGATAGAGCTAAATAGGCTCTGTTAGGAGTCTTTTGTTATGTTATGAACTCAATAAGAGCTGAAATCACTTGTGGTAGGGCAGTGTCTCTGCCTAGTATGCTGAGAGCTACAGATCACTAAGAGATTGACTGACAGAGGTCACAGCAGAGAGGCAGGTGGCACCATCAGGTGACTGACCGGTAGCTGGCAAAAGTGGTGAGCAATCAGCTGGTGGGAGAGGCGGATGAAAGTGGCGAGCAGTCGGCAGGGCAGCCAGGCGGTGGGGAACAGCGCCTGGTGAGGCAGCCAGCCAAAGCAAGTGCTTGGATGGCAGAGCAAGCCAGGTGCCTTCTTCCCTGGGTTGGAGGTGATAAGATGCACTTCTGAACCCGGGGTCCTCACTGACCCAGGACACCCACTGTGAGTGGGGTGTGGTGAGGGAGTAGAGGGGGGCACAGTAAAGGAACTTTTGGTTGTAGAACTCAGGAACATGAGGCAGAAGATTCTGCCCCACGCACTCTGCGGTAGGTGTCCTGCTCACAGTTTTAGGTTTATGAATCCTGCTTGCAGCATTTTCCCTAATTAATGTTGGGTGACTTCTCTCCTTTCATTGAAAGTTTCTTTTCTACACTCAGATTTTGTGCTTGCGAGTGGGGAAGTATTGCCTCTCAGAGGTGCCCAGGGGTGGGTGGGGGCTCAAGCCGGTTCTGTGTTGTATTGTTGAAAAGGAACCCCTAGATATTGAACCTGGTCCTGGTTGCTGCCAGCTCCACCAAGGGTTACACATACAAAGTAGGGTTGCCAGG